>NW_010521121.1:96282-99425 GCF_000687285.1 Phaethon lepturus
ATATGTAAATTCACAGTGAAGAACAGTATTCAAACCCTGTATCTCTGGCTTTAAGTGTCTAAAAAAACCCTTTAACTTTGCCCTAAAAGTAGATCATTTGTACAATATCTGAAAAGTTGAGCATGTTTCCCAGACAGCTTTGGAAAAACTAGTTCTGTACCATTACTCAGTAGACGTTCTCATCACAAAAAAGAAAAAATTGTGGTCCTTTTCTCTCTTTCTCTTCATTCTTGAGAATTTGCTCTTGCTGGCTGCACAGTGAAACATCTAGAACAGACAGCCTCCTGATTCCTTACCCAAGGATAACCGTTTCTGTTTGGTAGCGAAAGTTATTATAGGTGTTAACTACTATGCTGAGCTTAATATTACCACTGTGTTTTAGACATAGGCTGGTAATGAAGCAATTCTTTTGGGGAAATTTAGAACTGTGATACTTAGGTTTTTCACTATGTATACTGGTTTTGGCTGGGATATAGATAAATTTCTTCATAGTAACTCCTATGGTGCTATGTTTTGGATTTGTGCTGAAAAGAGTGTTGATAACATAGGATGGTTTTAGTTACTGCTGAGCAGTGCTCACAGAGTGTCAAGGTCTTTTCTACTTCTCATGCCACCCCGCCAGTGAGTAGGTTGAGAGTAGGCAAGAAGTTGGGAGGGGACACAACTGGGACAGCTGACCCCAATGACCAAAAGAATATTCCATACTATATGACATCATGCTCAGCAATAAAAGCTCGGGGAAAGAAGGAGGAAAGGGAGACATTTGATGTTATAGCATTTGTCTTCTCAAGTAACCATTATGCGGGATGGAGTCCTGCTTTCCTGGAAACAGCTAAACATCCGCCTGATGATGGGAAGTAGTAATGGAATTTCTGATTTTGTTTGCTTGCCTGTGTGGCTTTTTCTTTACCTATTAAACTGTCTTTATTACCCTCCAAATTCTTTTCCCCATTCAACTGTGGGAGCGAGTGAGTGAGCATCTGTGTGGGGCTGAGTTGCCTACTGGAGTTAAACCACAACACTATATTTCTTCTTAGGGATAAGATGAATGTTTAGACACTGAGCTCAACTATCTTGGAAGCAGTTCCATGCCTAGAGAATAATAGATTCTTAGAGAAATCAGTAATCATAAGAAAGTAGGAGAAGGATTTATAGGTTATACTTTTGAGTGTAGGTACTTAAGATTTCTCTGTTTTAGGCATCCAAATTCTTCTTGTGAGATACAGGATCATGAAGGAAACTCTGAAAATCTTGTAATAGTATGTATAGGAGTACATAGTGATAATACCTGTCGGATGGAACTTGCTCTGACTGTGAAGTTAGCAACACTTTGAGTAGGAGGTTACATTAGATAATCTCCAGAGCTCCCTTCCAAAATAAATTATTTGGTTATTTTGGGATCCAGTGAGTATTACAGCCATTTTTCCTTACATGTGTTGTGCTTAATAGAATTTGTCTGGAGTGGACTGGTAAAATATGTGTAACAATAGAAAGAAACTGTCCTTCTCTACTTCAGGTATCCAAGGAGTGTCAGCTGAGACACAATGGTCATCCTTGGCTCCCTCTATAGTTGGTAAAGAATGACAGGAAGTTACAAAGGATCTATCTGCTGAATAAAGAGGCCACATATAACAATGAGGTTCCTATCTCAAAAGTTCAATTAGGTGGTGAAATTTAAGTGAACTCAATATTACAATGGACTGCTGTGTCACTAGACTTCAAAATGTGAGTGTTTCAGAGAAGAATGAATTTAGACAGAATAGTTTCCATCGAGATCTATCTCTCTATTTCTATCATAACTGTGCTGAGTTATGATAAAAACCAGTAAGGCCTTGAAGCTGTGAAGACCTCAGCTATGGTGGGAGATCATAAAGGTACACTAAATTCATAATGGTTTTGTGTGAAGGAAATTTGATCTTTGTGTACACTAAGGCCCTAAATATACAGTCTATACTGAGTGGATTTAGTGATGAAAATTGACTTTTCCTCCTTATCTTCTTAACCCCTGTTGTACCCTTTTCCTCTTTCTCCAAGTCCTTTATGTAGAGCATATTTACTGTTTAGTTCAAAGCAGCTCATGGATAATACAGATATCAGAATACTCAGCAGGATTTTATAAAGGATATTTGCCAAAAAGTTCCAGTTTCTTTTCTTACAGAAATATGTATTTAGCAGATGGAAGAAATTCAACAGATGTTTGCATATATGTGTATGATGATTTTTGAAGGACATAATTTTTAATCTGCTTCATGCAGTATGTTCTGAAAGTCAGCAGTTCTGGAGCACTTTCAATCAAGGAAGGAAACTTTTTTTCTATGGCTAGTACTGCCAATCAGAGAATGTCTTCAAAAGCCAGGTCCTGTGAATCATAATGTACCTAGACGCTCTGTAAAGAAGGGATAGCAAATTTTGAAGCATAAACTAAGCAAATAATTACTGAATAAATGCATTTAATTAATTTTACAGTATATCACCAAGCCTTTGTCACTGTAGTAGCTGCAAATCCATTTTATTCATCAATTGCCTAAACTGAGCACAGTCTTAGATATAATATAGCCTATGTAGTAATGGATGGGACAGTGTAAAAGAAAAGCCTCAGCAAATGAACAGGTATATGCATTACTTTACTTAGCTAAAAAGGGGGAAAAAAGGCTAAAGGATCAAGGAAAAAAGTTAAATTAGTGTCCTGGTTTCAGCCAGGGTAGAGTTAATTTTCTTCACAGAAGCGAGCGTGAGGCTATGTTTTGAATTTGGGATGAGAAAATGTTGATAAGGTGCTGATGTTTTGAGCTGTTGCTAAGTAGTCAAGGACAGTCCAGCTTCTCGTGCTGGCCTGCAGCGAGCAGGCTGGGGGTGCACAGGAAGCTGGGAGGGGACACAGCTGGGACAGCTGACCCAGGCTGGCCAAAGGGATATTCCATACCATATAACATCATGCTCAGTATATAAAGCTGGGATGAAGAAGAAGGAGGCAGTGGAGGGACGTTCGGATTTATGGCGTCTGTCTTCCCAAGAAACCATTACGCGTGACGGAGCCCTGCTTCCCTGGAGATGGCTGAACACCTGCCTGCCCATGGGGAGTAGTGAACAAATTCCTTGTTTTGCTTTGCTTGCGTGCGCAGCTTTTGCTTTACTTATTAAAC
>NW_010521121.1:99456-113294 GCF_000687285.1 Phaethon lepturus
TTTCCTCACTGTTACTCTACCGATTCTCTCCCCCGTCCCACCGTGGGGGAGTGAGCGAGCGACTGCGTGGTGCTTAGTTGTTGGCTGGGGCTAAACCACAACAATTAGAAATTATCACAGAATTAGAAGAAACAGCTTTTGAATTATCTCTCTAGTTTAGAATTCCAAACATTTTACAGTACTAGCAATTTTTGTGCATCTGTAGAATTATTAAATATATCTACAATAAATGTATGTATATATATCAGAAATCATTCACTCCAGTGGAATCTATATACTGTGAGCATTACGGTAATTACTTCAGAAAATGACCATTTGTAGTCTGTATTTTCTATTCTTAAATATGCAATATATGTGGTAATCTACATTTCTAATGTACCATAAATAGTATCATACCTTAGTTAACAAAATACCATAGTCATGTGGTGTTAAATGTCAAATCAAAATTTTGTAATTTATTTTCAGTTGCTGTGTAGTAGTATCTTGAAGTACTAAATCTTCTCTGTAGGATTGTATTGGACAATCCAAACAGTTAGACAGGAAATCGAGGACAGAAATGAGATTTTATGCAAAATATTTAGTGGCTTTTTTTCTAAATTCATAACAAATAATGTTACTTCTGTTAAATTTGTTACCCCTGGAAAAAAAAAAAATCCAATGGCAGAATTTGATCCTAAGAGTCAATTGTTCAAAAATAGCTTGTAGAGTATGGCTGTGTGAAATTGTATGTACATCTGTAGAATTGATCAAGTCTAAATTTGAACAGGAAAGTTTGGTGTTGTGTTCATGGATGTAAAAGTTTGAATGACATTTCCATATTTTAATGAATTTGCAAAATATTCTAAAAAAATATAGAAGATTGGGCAAGTCCATAATCTCAACTTTTCCCACACTTTCACTAGGTCTTCCACAGAAACTTAAATATATTGACAAAAAGTTTCTGAGCAAGAAAGAAATGCAAGATTCCCAGGGCCAGATAAAGATGATTTTTAGATGAATATATAATATCTTATTTTTGAGTTAATGCTAGTAAAAAATTACGAAAAGGGAAAATTAATGAAAAGCCGATCTTACATTAAGTGTTATAGTACAATTATTGTTTGCAAGTTCTTTAACAACAGGGAATAAGAAACAATGCTTTGTCTCAAAGATCATGCTCTCTAAGAAAAGAAGCACCTAAGCTTGTAGACAGATGGCACAATACCCATAAAATGCAATTAGTTTCTTCACTGGTCATGGAACGACAATCTGCGAATGATAGCATTTTGACTGGCTCACAACATCCATAGAAACAATAGCAGAGAGTTTGAAAGATAGTTGGAAAGAATGTTGTCCATCTTTACATACAATCGTTTTTGAGTGTGATGGACACATGATTTCTCTTATTTGAAATAATAAACACATTGCTTGCATGTTGAAAACTAGGATTCAACTTTACTACACTTGATGAACCAGATAGTTGTAATGATATTCACTGGTAGATACCTAACAAATTTACAGATTTTCAAAAGCTTTGTAGGCACCTATATTTATTTGGAATCTAAATACACTTCTTTCCATCAAAATAGCACTCTGAAGCAACATAGCTATCCTTTAGCAATATTCTATATTTGCCTTAACTATCTGTTCATAAAAGTAATAAAAAAGATATGCAGAGGTTTTACATAATGATTTTTCTAAATGCATAAGAAAGAGCCTAATATTAAATCTTAGAACAATTAAATTGCTTATGCACATTTGCCTATGCTTTCACTCATCAAAGTTTGATATTTAGCAATGCTAGAGTATGACTTGACATAACAGGAGTCATGAAGACTCCATGTAATCTGTTTATATAAAAAGGTTCTCTAGTCCTGGCTATTTATTTTACCTCATACTATTTACATGTACAAGGTCTTTCCAATAGACTAGAATTATAGTACTATAATTGCACTTTACAGAGGATCAAGGTCTGTTATGTGGAACTGCATCAAACAAAGTACATGTTTCTTTCTATCCTCTATTTTGCAAGAGTCCTTAAAGAATTCTAATAGGCATAATTCACCTTTCAAAAGTCATTACTAGTTTCTCCCTAATGTATTAGGTTAGTCTAGGTGGTTTATGACTCCTCCATTAATGGACTTTTTGTTTTATTTTGTTTTAGAACATTTTCTCCTAACACCAGGATAAAGCATATCAGGTAATAATTTCTTGGATCATCTTTAGCACCTCTTTAAAAAGAAGTACAATGTTGTCAGCTCTCTAGCTCTCTGGTTTAATAACTATTTAATGATGAAAGGTCTAATCCTGATTCTTTTGTCACTAGCTGAAGACTCATTAAATTTAGTGGGAGCAGAATACAATTTTAATTGCATAGTTTTTCCTACTAGCACTGTTCATTTGTTCTTTAATTTCATTAGGATTCTTGGGCAAATGCCATAGGTGATTGGTGACTTATTTTAACTTTGTTTCTCACATTGCAACATCTTCTCTGATTACCTATTTGCACTTAGTTACAGATAAAGTCTGTTTTCAACAGCACATGAATTAATTTATGTGTGCTCACCTCTACAAGATTTAGTTACAGGATGGTTGATACTTCTTGCTTGACAGGCACCCCATCAAAAAAAAAAAAAAAGAAAAGAAAAAATTTGGCCCAAATCATGACTTAGATGATTTCCCAGAGTAGACCAAATTCAGGTCTTAAGGAATGTTAGTAGATTTCAAAACTTGGGAATTTCTCCTTATGTATTGAAGTGTATTTTAAGAGCTGAAATTAATCTTCTCATCACATGACATATTTCACTGAGTCAAATATGAGTCACTAGGTACTGGTTATACTGATACTGCTAAATACATGAACTCCAGACAATAACCTGTGCTTCCAAAGTCAAGCAGAGAAGACTATTCTGTGTTCATACTGCACAGGACTCGATCTAAATCTCCTTCTTGTAAGTCTTGTCCTCCATTCGTTCAGGTGGTTCCTGCTACAGTAGTTCCTATAACATGCAACTCAAATCATGGGTTACAACAGTTTAAAGGTATTGCCATTACAATCTCCACCCCTGGGCCCTTTGGACTAGTCCATAGGGTTTAACATTGCAATGAACTCCTCCCCTTGCCCCTGCTCCAGCTTGGATTTATTCACAGACTGCAGTCCCTTCCATGAGCCACAGTCTCCAGGGGTATATCTGCTGCAGCATAGACTTGTCCACAGTTGCAGTCACTTCGAGGTGCACCTGCTCCAAAACAGCCACCTCCACGGGCCATACTACCTCCAGAGATAAATCTGCTCCAGTGTGGCCTTACCCATAGTTCCAGTACCTCCAGCAATGTACCTGCACTGTTGAGGGCTTGTCCATGGCCACACACTTTGAGGTGCTCCAAGCATGACCTCATGCACAACCACTAATGCTTCAAGGTGCCCCTGCTGCAACATGGACTTATCCACAGCCACAGACACTTCGAGATGTACCTTCTCCAGCGTGGACTTATCCTTGTTCCACAATCCCATCAGAGTTATACCTGCTGTGGCACAGACACAACCATGGCCACAGATGCTTCGAGATATACCTGCTCCTAGCATGGGCTTATGCACAACCACAGACACTTTGGGGTGTCCTTCTCCCATATGGACTTATCCACAGGTCACAGTCCCTTCGACTCGAGTTCACAGTGAGTTCCAACCTGTCCAGTACAGCAGTAAACAATAGCGATGCCCCAGCCATCTGCCAGCCCAGGCCCAAGGCCATTGCTGTTATCAGAATCTTCCCAGGCCCAACAAAGTCAGATGATCAGCAGTACAGCAGCACGGCAGCAGCGAAAGCAAAAAGCAACCACTAACGAGCGCTGGACTCTAATATATGCAAGGAAGGCAAACGCATGGCGAGCTCAGGGGCCTGGCAATTAATAGCTAAACAGCAATAACAGCTATAAATTCTATCTATCATCTAGCACATTCCAATCAAAGCTGTCATTATCTCAAACACTTCGTGCCCCATGTTGGGTGCCAAAAAGGACTGTCATGGTTTAGCCCCAGCCAGCAACTAAGCCCCATGCAGCTGCTCGCTCACTCCCCCACGGTGGGATGGGGAAGAGAATCAGAAGAGTAAAAGTGAGAAAACTCATGGTTTGCGATAAAGACAGTTTAATAATTAAAGGAAAAGCTGTGCACACAAGCAAAGCAAAACAAGGCATTCATTCACCACTCCCCATGGGCAGGCAGGTGTTCAGGGAAGTAGGACTCTATCATGTGTAATGGTTTCTTGGAAAGACAGACGCCATATCTCCGAACGTCCCTCCACTGCCTCCTTCTTCTTCATCCCAGCTTTATATACTGAGCATGACGTCATATGGTATGGAATATCTCTTTGGCCAGCCTGGGTCAGCTGTCCTGGCTGTGTCCCTTCCCAGCTTCCCATGCACCCTCAGCCTCCTTGCTAGCAGGCCAGCACAAGAAGCTGGACTGTCCTTGACTACTTAGCAACAACTCAAAACATCAGCACGTTACCAACATTTTCTCTTCCCAAATCCAAAACACAGCCTCACACTAGCTTCTATGAAGAACATTAACTCTACCCTGGTTGAAACCAGGACAACTTGGTAGTAACTTGGAAACATGCTAGTGGACAGTACAGGCATAGGCATTGTGTAGGGATTGGATAACTCTTACAACAGCAGATTTTAAAGTTTGGTGTGCTAGATACAGACCTGTGAAAAGTGAAAAAAGAAAGCAGGATCATTTACATCTGACCAAATCCAGTATCAATATTTTACAAGACCAAATGAAAATTTTTAGGTATTAAAGAAGAAATGTCCTGCTATAATGAGGGAGAAGTAAAACAAAACAAAGAGTTACAGAGACCAGAATCTATCAAGATTAGTAAACTTTTTTATATATCTTATTCATACTTAAGATTAATGTGGGCATTTAATCTTACTAATATGATGTAGATAGATAGATAGATAATTTAGTTAATTCTGTGTGCTGATTTTGCATTAAAACTGTGGAAACTGTGATGACTTTAATGAAAATAAAGAGTTGCTTTAGAATTAAACAACCTGAATAGGATCTTCAGGGGTGTAGGTACTTTCCCAAGTCGGTCAGATTTCCTTTACAACTCTGAGTAGTACGCAGAGGCTAATACTATATAGTCCTTGTTCATGAACATGCAAAACAGCTTCTCAGAGGGCTTTAATAGCACTCCACAGGCAAGTAGCTACTCCTGGGTGTTCATGATGTATTCCTTTATCTCTCTTACTCTCATTTTTACTTGGAAAAATGGAAGCAGTAATACTGCTGTGAATGATAAAATCCTTAAACAAACATTTGTGAGTTTCCAGACGGTATTTTAGAAGTTAATATTTGCAACAAAGTCTGAAGTTTATTTTGTTAGATTTTGTGCTTATTTAAACAAAAAGATTGGCCTTATTCCAAAGGTCTTACGATTTACAAAGGCTACAAGAGCTTACAGTTGATGCATACGTCTTACTGGAACAGTAACAAATAGTCTAATAAGCAGAGGGCATTTTATTGTCACTGCGTAGCCATTCATCTGAGCACTTGTGAAAATATGTGCAAGTTTTTTAAACAATCTTGCATTTAGTATTAAGGAAAAATATTAAGGAAGTTAAAGAAAAAACATACAATGGCCTTTTACATTTTTGAAGGGAGATGAGGGAGTGATATGGAAAGTATGAAGGCGTGAAATAAAAAGTAAAAGCTGTGTTATTGCTGCAATGTTAGCAATTGTCAATAGCTTGGTATGTATGTTAAATGGTAGAAAATATGAGGAGCACAAGGTGTGATAATCTTGCAAATGATAGAATAAATGTTGCATTTGATACATTCTTGTGACAATTCTGTCTTACCCCTATTCATTAAGTAAATATTAATTTTAAGTAAAACAGTGTTAATTCATTAAAAAAAATTTTGTCTTCTATACACTTTTTTTTTCCTGCCACATTAGTTGCTGGAGTTATTGCTCAAAACAAAATTGGAACCAAAATAACTACTTCTGACAAATTTGTTAAAATAAATATCTCTACACATAAGCTGTATGTTTTTTGTCATTTTGCATTAATCTGATCCAAGTAAATGTAAAAAATTCACCCTGAACAGACAGTAGCCTGATATATTTTTGTGATTTTGTTACTGTTTCCGCAGTAGTTTCTGAGTGAGGATGAGAAGTGAATGAGCTCAAATGAACTTAGTAACAGGTTTCTGCTGTTTTCATGTCTACTGGAGAATTATTTATCCACTTACAAACAATAAAATAAAATTGGCTTCTTTATCCGTTCTCCACTAGATCTCTTTAATTTCAACTTCATCTAATTTGCATACATTATTTTTATCTTTTATACACAGCAGCCAAACAACAGCACTGTGCAAGTCAATCTAAAAGCCTTTTATTATAGTACAGTTTTATTTCTTATTTACTATCCTTGCTAAATTATATTTTTGAACAAAACTGGCAGCTACTCTCTCAATTGACCAGAATGTTGCATTTTTAATGATTGGAGCTGGAAACAGCTGGAAGCTATTGTTTTAAACATAACTTTAACTTTGTTTGCATGATAAGTGAATGGCTATGCTGACTGGTAACTGAACAAGATTGAGGATGGTAGGTAATAACAAGATACTGACATGAACATCCTGAAGACATATAGTCAAGTAAGCCAAGTTAGGGTCTTTTTATCTTAAGAATTTGCTTCAGGAAAAACTAGATCCAGAATATTTATTTAGTGAAGTGCTCTGTACTGACAGCTAAGATGATATGGAGTAGTCAAACTGATTCCAGTTTGCAGAAGCTAGAAATCAAAAATAAACACTGCGGGGGGGAGATAGTAACAGAGTATCCCAAAATGTTCATCATGGAGGCACATTGCAAAAAGGTATATTCCTTCCTTGTAATCTGTTATTATTATCATATAATTTGATTATGACATTCTAGAATGACTATTCAAGAAACAGAGTTTGATGAAGATCTCAGCATTGTTTATGAAGTGTACAGTTAAAAATGCTGAAGGGTTTTTCAATTCAGTCTGTCTCTGTTAATTCTTCTGAGTAACCAGCAAAATGGTTGATAGGTTCAAGGATGCATCTTGATTCTCTGCAACTATTACATTCCAGAATCAAGAAAATATTCTGTCTTGCTACCACTATGTTTAACTGTAAATATAAAAGAAAAATGAATTTGTTGATTTAATCCTCTGAGAATTCATTTGCATTTAACCTCCTGGATCTTGGATCTTGCTGATGATCCATTTACTGACATAATTGTTAAAGCTGCAATAGATTCTGGAACTATTGAATCCCTTCCACCAGACACAGATATATAAGGTTGGGTGTCTCACTGAAAAATACTGTAGTTGAAAAAATTCTAAGTATTTGTTTAAATCCTTATCAGTTTTGATGTGTTTATAGAGTACTTATTTTGTCAGGCATTTTTATTAATCAAAATACACATATCTTGATTCTAAGATTTTTAATATCCTACCCACGTTTGTAGGGAGTGCCCAGTTGATGCAAATAGAATAATTTTAAAAGCTTTCTCAAAAGCAATTTCCTGTATTTCTACAAGTCATGATTACAGTTTTATATTTCACAGTCAGTGTTCCAGCTATGATTCAGGACTGGGCAACTGCTGAAATAACTTTCTTCAGTTTGCATAATTTTGTATTTCCTAAACTTCATTAATTTCAGTGACGGTGTTCCGGTGATGGTAGATAATCTTAAGCATTTAACTTACTGAATGGATAAAAATGGAATCAAGAGTAAGAAATCTGGTGACTAAAGTCATCTAGATGTCAACATCAATACTATAATTATGTATTTTTGAGCTGGCCATCCTGGATTCATATGACAGTTAATGTGGAGAAATAAGCACTTTTTGGGTGTGATTCATCTGACCTATTTTATGTCTACTTCAGAATAAGATAAATTACTCTCTAGAAAATGCCTAGTCCTTTCCATTTGATATAAAGGGAATTTAGAATGACTAAGTTAGGAGTCAGTATCTAATTTTGGTGGGTGAATACCATCATCAGTGTCTGTCACTAGAAAAGATGATGTATATTGTGAGAACAGACGAGTGACTGTTCTCCATTCATAAGCAACATTTACAGAAAAAAATACAGTGTAAATTTATATTTCCTTCTTCATGATTTGTTTTGCAAATTTGTACATTTGCATTCTTTATGGATTGGTTTTAGAAGAACTTGTAAGAACACTAGAAATTACAGAAATGAGAGACAGGAATAAGGAGGAAATTTCTGAATTAGTGAATTCTTTTATGATAATTTAATCTTGAAATTCTTATTTAGTTAGTCCATGAGTCCAGCTGTAATGATCTCCTAGAACCGGACTTTGGTGGTTAGAAACCTTCTTCTAATTTCCAGTGTTTTAATTTATCCCCAGTTTTTTAGTTATCTTTAAATATTGCCTGGCATCAGAGAGACTTAGATATCTGTGATTTATTTAGAGAAAAATAACTTACAAATGCCAAATATGATCTTATTACCATTTCCTTCTCTAAACAACCAACCAGTTATCTAGGAAATATGTCTGATTAGTGTAGAATGCTCTAACTCTAAGGAACTAACCATATATTTAGTCTCCCTTTTCCCTTCTCCCTGTATTTCTATTCCTTCTTTCAATATCTGAAAGCTTTCCTATTTCCATTGTCCTATATTTACCATAGCATTTCCTCCTTCTCCCTTTCCTGAGAAGATATATTTACATAGAAGTATTCTGACTATTGATCAGCTATTTTAAAATTACATCTCAAATTTGATAAGAGTCTCTACAAAGCCCTGAGCTGACATTTGTGATTTCGAATGCATCTGAAGTCTGGAGTGGAGATTGTTAGTTGTAATGAGTTTAGTCTGTCAAAATCTTTGGGTTTTGCCGCCATCTAAAATGCATATTACTTTTACAACATTCATTCTTATTATGAATATCACCTTTAGCATGCACTGCTCCATTACCATTGATTTTTTCCTCTCTTTGGGACATTTGCAGCACTGAGTTTGTAGTACCACAGCATCTATTCAGTTTTTTTTAATATTAAAAGAGAAGTCACATAAACTTTTAGATTGACTTGTTTGGTACAAGAAAAAAAAAAAAAAAGTCATGCATCAGGATCTATTTTGGATGCAGTGCAGAATATTCAGAATTTCTGAAAAGGACAGAAAAAATATTGTGTATGAATACACTGGCTGTATATGAAAATCTGATCTACATGCAGATGTAGGGATAACATCACAGAAGATAGCTATAAAAATTAGTGTGAGAGTTTGAAGACGTAAAAATTCTTGGATTTGTTGAAAGACTGAATTTCCCGTGACAGCTCTGACATTTTCCTATGCATCACAACATGTGAGAGGTACAAATTAAGGCAGGTGTTAACATCTCAAGAGTGGATTTGTAGTTAATTCCTTAGATTTTAAATATAGATGATCTTTGTCCTAGGCTAGAGATAATCGATTTGATGGTTGAGTGACTGATCTACTAAATTCATGCAGGTATAAAGGCCATCAGGCTGTAATTCTTAGAGACTGAAGTGACATAAATAAGATTTAAATTCATGTAACTTAGGTTGACCACCATAATTCAGAAGTGATCCCAGTATTACATCAAAAAAAGGGGATTAAAGGAAAACTTTCTTGTCTGGTTTCTGTGAAAATATATGTCTACAATAACTTTAACAAATCTGATTTAGTCATGGTTTGAGTAGCTCATTATATTTGCTTCACTACCAACTTTTGATTTACATAAATGGTTGCTACAGATTTAATTGCATTTTCCTTCATGCTACATTTTACTGCTACAATCTATGGCTGTAATTGCAAAGAACTTAATTTTTAATCAGGGATGCTTTATGTAGAAAAATATGTACCATTTTAAAGTGACAAAAATTTACTGTGTTAGATAGAACTTCTGAGATGTAAACGCAGAGACTTCCTATATAAGGTATTAACTTAGCAACCGGTATGTCTGTAGGCAAGTGTACAGACAGACAATCCTCTTAGCTTGATGAAGAAATGCTTGCTGGAAAGATTTTACCCCAAAATTTTAAACTGAAAGTTAGGTCACTGCTCTAGCAGGCAAGCAATTGTAGAAATACTTAAACAATTTTGTATAATTTAACATACAGTTTATCTAAAAGGTGCCCTAAAGGGAAATCCCTGAACTCATATATGGCAGTGGAATTACAGTGATGACTGCACTGAAGGAACCTAAAACCAGAACTGTTAAGAGGTTGACACTGGATCTCCTTTCCCCCCCCGCCCCCAGTAGTGACTTCCCAGTGATTCAGCTGTCAGTGCCTTCCTCCTCCATTCTGGGCAGTCCCAGTTGCAGTATGTGAAAGCGTACTTGTACTTCTGACAATGCTCTGAATTACCTATCTCTCTTTACTCTTACATTAAGTATATTTGCATATACTGTCTAGAATACACTTTCACAAATAAATCCTTGTTTTTTTATTCGTGATCTTAACATTTTAACTCTACATCTACATTCAATATAATGGTATTATTAATATTTAGTTTAAATACACATTAAGTTTACTAATGTTCAGTATTAGTCAAATTTGGGTCAGCTGAACTTCCTTTTATGCTCTGGCTGTTTGTGTAACATAAACATTTATTTTATAACTTTGTGGTCGTTTATCCTTTGGATCAAACTAAGCTGTTTTAATCTAAAACACTTTCAGAGTACTTTTAAAGAAGCAGCCATAAACTGAAGCAGAACTACCCAATACAGCATTTAACTTTCTTACTGGTTTGAATTATTGTAATGTACCACATATGACCATTAAAATAGTGGAAAAAAATTATTTACAGTTCTCTGAAACTACTGCTTAAGAGATTATAGAGCAACTGAAGTGAAATAGATCTGCACAGAATACAGCTTCACTACTGTGCACCATTTGGACTACTTTTTGGTCTCATAAAGTTATCTTTAATTTATAGTGTTTGGAGGGGGTTCCTTCCCACTTATGAAATGTGTTCTGTACTCCTGGGGCCTTGTGAAGGGACTTCTACTTACTAGCCGGATATGTGGAACATGCTAAGAAGAATAGCATCTAAATACATTCTTAAACACATCCAATAGCTCAGACACAATAGACTATCCAATATTTAAATTTTTAGGTGAAAAGGAAAGGCTCAGGAGAATCTACTAGCATGCAGGTGCATCATGTAGTCCTTCCACTACTCAGAATTCCCTGAACAAAACCTGATTATTCACGTTTTATATCCCAAAAGTGGAGTTTCATTATAAAGACTGTAAGGCAGGCAGATGTGTTATGTTCATCATTTAGAACGAGAAAATGAGAGGCAGAAAGATTGAGCAGTGACTGCCTTCAGCAAAATGAAGAAATTGATTGCATGTCATGACCCCCCTCTACTTAAGCTGAAGGGAAGAATGAGAAATCACCCTTATGTATAGATATATTTCATATAAACAATCTGAGAGTCTTTGCTATCAGATAGAAGTAGCCAACATTAGTCTTGGATACTAAGCAGCTATCTTTCAGGTATTCAGATTTCAGATTAGTACATAACTCATGTAAGTAATAGTTGTTATATTGACTGCTCCAACACCTTTGAGCAGCAAGGGGAGTTGAAGATTTTTCTGAACAGACCTGAGAATAGAATATTGCAAAGTGTAATTTGGGGATGGTTTCTGATCTGCAGTACCATGGGAATTAATTTTCATGTTGTCTACAAAACATTAATCTTTAACACTTTACGAGGCTGTGTACTGTATAATGTCTGCGGTGTCCATTACAGACGTCCCTGAAATTTTGTATGTTGACAGACATCTATAGGCCAACAAATTTGGGAAACAGAATATAGTCTCAGAACTTAAGAAATACAAGGAAACAAATGTGGGGGGAAAAAAAACAACCCCCCCCCCCCCCAAAGTCTCCAACAAACTTTGTTCCTACAATGGAGCCTTTAAAACCTGAAATTGAGGTACATTATTTCAGAAACATACTTCAGGGAAGCTTCTTCAATCTGTTTTCCTGAGATCCACCGTTTAGTGGGATCATGGATTAAAAGTAATTCATGTGTAAAACAACACCTAGATGGTGTGTGCTTTTCTTCTGTATGTTCATGAGAACTTTGATACCATCAGGTCTACATGGAAAAAGTCTAATAAGTTGAGAAAAACAACAACAGTATCTGCTAGATGCTTGTACTGGCTTTAACCTGTACTGTACTGTGTTTGGGTTGCTGGGGGCTACAGTCCCCTTTGTGGAGGAGACCTGCCTTGAGTTGGTCACAGACAAGCTTAGATGACACCAGCACCACTGTGAATGCTCCATTGCTCTCCAATACTGCAGCCAGACAAAGGAGTCCTTGAGATCCTAGCTCACATGTACTTAGGAAAGAGAGACAGCCATGGGGGAGGAGAAAGATGGGTAAATTGGGACAAAGTGAGTATAACCTGCAGTAAAAACAGGGAAGGTGAATCTATGAAGAGAGGAGGAGACATGTGTGACTTCTGTCAAGCCTGAAGAAGGAAAGATACTTACTTAAGTGGTTTGTTGTTTTTTTAAATTATGGTCTTTTTTTTCCTAATACATAAATCAGTCATCAGATTTTCATGGTACCTGGAAGAAAATTCATTTAAGTAAAATTTCCTGAGTCGAGACTCTGCCCACAACACGACTGTAGTCTAAGATTATTACAAGAAAAAAATTGAAGAATTATTCTGCAACTCAAGAAATCTGTTTTGAAATGTGTCACAGTAATTTAAACATTTTCAATTCACTAATTAATTATCTATAAAAAGGAAATAACAGTTCTTTTTTTTCAACTGCAGAAGATCTTTAAAGAGTTTATTCAGCTTTTCTGGATTATTGATGGGAATGGTGTGCTTTACCCTTTGAAATTTTATTCTGCCAACGAAATGCTAGTTTAGAAGGTTTTGTTACCTACAGCTCTGTCTAAAGTAATGAAATGGAGATATTCAATTTACAGTAAATAAGGCTTCTACAAGTATATTTGCCAGAAAAGGAAGTTTAAAGAAAACTGTTCCTTTCCTGATAAATCAGACAGAAGAAGTAGTGACAACCAACAAGAAGATGACTGGGGTACTCAAAAATTTTTGTGACTCAGTTTTCAATGGTAATCTCTCTTCTTCCCTCTCTCAAGCGCCTGAAACTCAAGCCAAGGACTGGGTGAATTAAATGCTTCCGATCATAAGTGGAGATCACGTTTGAGATCACATGAAGAACCTGAATATACAGAATCACACACAGAATCATTAAGGTTGGAAAAGACCTTTAAGATCATCAAGTCCAACCATCAACCCAACACCACCACACTCGCTAAACCATGTCCTGAAGCGCCACGTCCACATGTTTTTTGAACACTTCCAGAGATGGTGACTCCACCACCTTTCTGGGCAGCCTGTTCCAATGCTTCACCACTCTCTTGGTGAAGAATTTTTCCTGATATCTAGTCTAAACCTCCCCTGGCACAACTTGAGGCCATTTCCTCTCATTCTATCACTAGTTACTTGGGAGAAGAGACCAACACCCATCTAGTCACAACCCCCTTTCAGGTAGTTGTAGAGAGCGATAAGGTCTCCCCTCAGCCTCCTCTTCTCCAGACTAAACAACCCCAGTTCCCTCAGCTGCTCCTCATAAGACTTGTGCTCCAGACCCCTCACCAGCTTCATTGCTCTTCTCTGGACACACTCGAGCACCTCAACGTCCTTCTTGTAGTAAGGGACCCAAAACTGAACACAATATTTGAGGTGCGGCCTCATCAGTGCGAGTACAGGGGCACAACCACTTCCCTGCTCCCACTGACCACACTATTTCTGATACAGGCCAAGA
>NW_010521122.1:0-8403 GCF_000687285.1 Phaethon lepturus
TGGCCGGGATGCTTGGGGCGGGGAAGCTCGATGACTTCAAGGAGCTTCTCGCATGCCGAAAGCACACCTGCACGTCCGCTACGCTCCACAGCTGGTTTCTTTCTTCTGCTTCTTCGCACGTGTTTTTTTCTGTTTTTTTTTCCACCGAAAAAGACTCAGCATGACTCCCTCTCCCACGCTACTCCCCTTTATGGGGTGAGGGGGGACCCAAGCACTTCCATCTATGTGGTAAATGAGTGCGTGTTAAAATTAGATCAAGTGTTAGGTGTCACAGCGGTGTGCAATGGTTAGCCTGTTGAGAGCTTGTAGTGGTTGGGAAAAAAAAATGGCCCCCTGTGTTCTTGGCCCCGTGGTTTTTTGCTTGTGTTTGTTCTCATTCATCTGCAGGGCAGCTGGCTCAGTTCTGCTTTTCAGAAACTGATGGAAACCTTAGTCTAAAAAACCCAAACAAATACTGTAATAATTATTTCTTCAGTAGAAATACATGGTTATTGATGCACCGTGTGATGCACTTGAAACCTCAACTCCTTTGGTTGCTTTTAACTAATTCAAAATACTTAAGATGCCTACCGTGTTGAGGGGCTGTTATCAAATAGTTTCATAAGAACTTGTTTGGAAGTAAACCAAAAAGTACCAGCTTTTTTGGTTTTAGAAAAAAAAATTAATTGCCAAGCCATTAGTTACAAGATCTGTTAAAAATGATTTCAGATATACTGGCTAGTTTACTGAACAACTTCTTGAGTGGTGTACTGAAGGGGTTTGAGGTAAAGTTCTGAAATTCTCCATGCATAATCAATTCATCTATGAATTCATCAGTTCATCTCTGATGAATTCAATGAGTCAATTAACCTATGCATTTATGTTATAAAGATCTCAAAATGGTGCTGACTTGTGCTTGGGAAATAGACAGTCACATTCAGCTTTTTAAAATGTGATACGGAATCTTTGTTCAGTAAATGCCCCTGGTGATACAGAATCAGAAGAATCTAGGTTGGAAGGTGCATCTGATCAGATACCAGCATTGCTGTATTGCATTTCAAGTTTGTGTATACTGACTTTTTACCCTGATTTAGTGCTGTTGTATTAGGAATGTGAAGGTGGGAGGTAGGAATTTGAAAAGTTTCTTTTAAACGTCAAAGACATACCTAGTAAGCAGGTAATTCTTAGGAGTCATGGTACTTTTGTGTCAGTCGTTTCAGATGTTATAGTTATTCAGATTTATTATTATAAGTGCATGAGAGCTGGGAGTCATCATGATGATGAGAGGGGAGCAGCAAGTTAAGAGAACCAGCCTTGTTCTCTTTATTCCGCGTACTTTTGTATGAGCGGCCTTCAGGAACCGCATTCTTCTGAGTATGTTGGTAAGAGTTGTTTGCTGGGCAGGCAGGTTGGGTTGGTTCTTTTGCAGCCCTTCATCTGCTGGTATAAGCTGTGGGGATAAGGAAGAAGTTGTAATACTATGTGCAGAATTTTACTGCAGGACTTTCCAAGGGCAGAGATGATTGCCACTTCTTCTTTGGCTCCATATTCCCACCAACAATATTAAGTGACGTGAAAATTGCTTCTAACATGGAATGTTTTCAACACCTTTAAGATCTCAGTGTTGGGTGGTAGAGAAATTAATTGACATGGAGATGTCTTGTGCACCTCCTTCTCTAGATAAATTCTGTTCTGAGGAAGTATTGTATGAGAGGGAAGTGTGGAGACCATTGTACTCATCTTGAAAGTTTGAGGTGATGGTTAAATTCTGGGAAGTTTCCACCAAAAGAAGAGCAGAATATATGGTTATCTGAGACTTTCTCAGTCATCACTGGCTAGCCCTAAAGTAGTCGTATTGTAGTGTACTTTGAGTGATCTGAAACCAGTAGAAAGTGATGCAGTCCTAAATGTACACCAAGGATTTTCATTGTCCCCCGACAGCAAAATACAGAATTTATTTCCTTCAGATAATACTTGTAAAAAGCTTTTTTTCTTATCGCTGCAGGCTGTACAAGCCAAGTCATAATACCAGGCTTGTGAAACTAAGTTTCATGTCTTCCTTTTATGAATGCTTCATGATAACTGCAAAGTAAATAGTGTCAAACTTGCTTCCTGAGAGTTATGGAGAGTTCTTTTTATTGATGCTCACTGAACCACAAGCTACCTTTAGCATAAAGCTGGGACCAATAATGCAGCTGTCAACCTTATTAAGGGCAAAATTTCCACTTTTAGTGAAAATTCCATCTGAGGTAAACACAGTTTTGGTGGCTGCAGTGATTAATAAATAGAAAAGCAGCATCAGGAACCCATGCATTTTTGTCACCTTGAGTATGACATTTTATGGGTTTTTTTCCTGATATTTTCCTTTACTTTTTATTTTGTGCTGCTTTGTCCAGATGTGCTCTTCTCTTTCTGTGTCCATCCTAGCTTCCTGCTCATCTGTTTCTGTTCTAACCCTTCTCTTTCATTCACGCCCAACCTCATATCTCATGTCCTGCATTGCTTAATTCCCTTGTACCTGTAGGTATGTTGCATATATATGTGGTGCTTAATCTTGTGGTTCTTGGCGTTGTTTGGTTTTGGGTTTTTCTTTTTTTTTTGGTGGTGGTGTAGAGCTAATCTCTGAAGATGTAGTTTCTTTCCAGGCATTCCTTTGGGATGCTGAAGGGGCAGGTGGGAGCAAGTGGCAGTTTTCCTTGGGCTAGTTCTATCTCCCTATAGCATTCTGAGGATTGGAGTGCAACTTAACTGTTTGAACCCCATGTTGTGTATAATAGATAAGTGCGCTTTTTTTTTTTTCCTGTGAATGGAAGACAGTGAGAAAGCATATTCCATTTTCATTGTAAAAGGTGGTGGCCATTAGAATCAGTCATAATGAAGAGTTAAAAGTTTACATAAATAATTCTTTCCTGTGTGTTTTGAAGCCCCTTAACTACTTTGTGTTGAAGTTTATCAGATTTAAATCATGGTATAAGAAATATTCTCTCCCTCTTTCCAGAAGGGAGTAATTTTGGCATATACAAAGAAGTATTTATATGTAAAAATATATTTAGTATCTTTGCTTAAAGTATGCATAATTTTATGATGAACCAGATCAAATGAAAATCCTGTGCCTTTTGATACTTATAATTTCAGATACTTCTGAGAATTCATCAGTGCTCTATGTTGTAAATGTTGAAAGAAATGGAAAAGTTATTTATACCTGGAAGGTAAGTCTGTCTTGGAACTTAAAGATATAGCAGAGAATAATAGCAGAGTATGTGTATCTATGCCCAGTTGAGTCCTTGTAGTTTAAATTTTTTTGTAGTGAGGTTTAGAACATGAAAACTTGACTGATTACAACTTGGGTGTTGGGCAATGGGAAAATACTTCAGACAAAGGTTAAGAATGGTGAAATGGAGAGTAAAGGACTGACCTGATTAAGTCCATAGGGGTTTTGCTGTTGTTTTTTTTGAGGGCCAGAATCTCAGCCCAAATGAAATGCCATTTCTTTAACAGATAAAGTCTTCATAAGCAGCACATAATACTTTCACTCAGAATTTCTTAGGGAAGTCTGACTGTTAAATTCATGTGCACTGCTTTAGTTAAATATGTTTCCTTCTAACAATATGTATGTGAAGATGCCGTTTATTAACTAACTCAGCTTCTGCCTTTCTTCTTTGTTACTTTAAGATTGATCTGTAGCACTGTATTGCAAGTAGTCTGAAGTAACAGTTGTTTATTTGATGTCTTGAAGTATCTAGAGCTATTTTTTTAACATAGAATTCTTTTCTCCATGGCATATGTATAGCTTTTAGATTGAAACGCCAGTAGTTCCAGGGGATTTTTAAATGGTGTGAGAAGCTTTCCCCTCGATGAGACAAGCTGTAGTTCTTTTCTGTGCATCTTGGAGAAATCTGTAGACCCAGCTGGATTCTGGAGGCTCTTAGTTCTTGAAGGCTAAGATTGGAGATGGCAGAATCCAGTAGAATAGGGCTGCCTTTCATTCCCCTCCAGCTCATCAATGCTAAAACGCTCCAGCTTCCCTAGGGTTAAGGGTAGAGGTGAGGCCTTCATCGAGATGTAATACACTTCAACTGTGGGTGGATGTTTCCTTTAGTACAAGCATAGGGAGGGGAGTCTCTACAAGACAACAGTAACCATAAAAACAGCACTAAAGAATGTGTAAAGTAGTTTTTCGCATTGCTCAAAACACTAGAAAGACTTAACAAAAGTAACCCGTCTAGCTCCCAACAGGAGATCTGGTGCTGCATATGTGTGATATTGCTGCTTTCTAGCATCTGTGGAATCTCACACTAAGCTTTTTTGGGCTTCTGACAGCAGAGTCCAACTGCCTTTTGTGCTATTCAGGCTCTTGCAACTGGCCCAAGGGGTGAGTTGTAGCTCAGGGTTGTACATACTAGCCTGGTGCTAGGTGTCTGAGCTCCCCTTGTAGTCAGTAGGGATCTGGTCAAAGCAGTTGGTGGAGTTTAGAGAATGGGCCACTTGTAGCCTGTACCTTGGGAGGAGATGTGTGGTGTGGAGGAGGTGGACAAATACCCACTAGACCCCATTGACTGAATAGGCCAATGACTCTCAGGAGAATTTAAACACCTAGGCATAGTTCCCCAAACCTAGGGGTAAAGGCCGCATAGGAAGTCACTGAAAATGTTCACTGTTGTTTCTCTTTCCTAATTTTGAGAATAAAGTGACCTCTGCAGCCAGGGTAGGAATGGCTGGATGACAAAGCCTGAGAACTGGAACTAGCAAACTGCACAGCTGTACGGCAGTTTTCACCTCTCAAATGCTATCCTGAAGGAGATGCTACTGCTGCTTCTTTTCCTGTTTTCTTATGATGATAAAGTAGTTTGATCTTTTTATTCAGAGTGAGTCAGCCTGCCGAAGAACCAGCATCTATTTATTCCTCTATTGGGAAGGATGCTGACATATTTTGTTTGCTTCTAATTTAAGTGGTTTTTACACTTGTTAATGGGCAAACTGGAAGACACGTCCTGGAGTTTTCTCACAAAGAACAAACGTATCTTAAGGTGGTACTGCATTAAATATATGATGCTTCTGCCAGAGAGAAGTTGTTTATACTGTGTGGTGCATATTTCTTTATTGGATCAATAAAAATTCTGCTCATCAGCTGAAAGTGTTGGTACCCACTTAGAAGCTGCTGATGTCAGTGGGAGTCAATACATCCACACTTGCCTGCGTGCATGATAAGAACATGTGGATATGTCTGCCCCAAAGCTCATGTTAGCGTAGGTGGCTTGTGTATTAGTAGGAGCACATGTGGTGGCCCAGGCTGTAGCTGCATAGCACTCACCCAGTGTCCTGAAGAGGCTGAGTCCTGAGCTGCTAATGCTGTGCCTTTCCTGATGTCTGTGCTTTTGCTACATTAGTTATGTCTGTGGCCAGCTGCAGTCACACCTTGGGACTGTGGTACCTTAAAGCAGGACTGATTTTTTTTTTTTTCTTCCTGTCTCTCAAGGGTAGAATGGTAAAAAGCAGCAAGTGTTGGGAGGACTGTGTGCCTGTGTCTGGTTTTTTACACTTTACTGCTGACTTAGCAAGGATTCAATCTAAAAAATGTTTCTTTTTCTGAAACAGTCCATTGACAAAGTATGGGTACAGTTCTGTGGTTTTGGAGTTTACTGCAAACATTTTAAGAGGAGTGTCTGTTCATATCTATATAGAAGAAGAAAGAATCTTGGTATATGCATGTTAGCGAATGACAAGTAATTTTAGGCCCCAATTTGACACTACTTTTAAATTTTTACAAATTTGTTCTGAAATAGAAGTATACTTCGCTGTTCTGTTCTGCTAATATACATCATCACACTGTAAAGCTTACCTGGCGCAAACAGACTGCTTTTAGTGTCTGCAGCTAATCCCTCTGTTTCCTTGAACTTACGTTGAAGAAATCACGGTGTAATTACAGCTTTTAATGAACCAGGGATCATACTGTGTTGTTAAGACGGTTTAATATCGATCTCTTTCTCTCTCTCCCCCTTCATGATAAACTATTTATAACTAATGAGCTACCACTTTTACAAGACAGCTATATGCCTGTGAGCCTTTCCTGTTGGTTTTACAGCAGCAAACTTTAGCTGTGATGTTGTCAGTGAGGATAGTGCACAAACAAGGGTGTAAACTACACTGAGCTGCCCTGGCTTGTTTCCTAATAGATACAAATAGAAAACCACCTTTGTCTGCTAAGTAGAAGAAAATCAAGTGCATTCTGCCTGAAATCAGGGGAAGGTGGAGAATGAGCTTTATTTCAAGCTTATTTTAGAGTATTGTAGTTTTGAAAGTGTCTGTCTTTCGTGACATTGATAGTTGGTGTAAAGGAAGATATTTTTAACAGAAGTGAGTTTTAGTGTCAGTGCTTCTATTTTGCAAGGCAATACCAGAATCTTTAGAGTAAACATGAAAACAAGCTGTGCATATGCACAGATATGGGCACTGATGTACTCCTGTTACCAGTCTTGTACAGTATATTTTTCAGTAGCTAAGTACAGAGGATGTTGGCATTTCAGACACACTTGGAAAGAAAGGTTATTTGTGGAAGCGTTTGCTTAACCTTAAATTAGTAGGCCTGAAGCCTGTGTCATAATATAAAGACATTTTGTTTTCCGTGTTTAAATCAGAAGTCAAAGACTTTTGTTATTGCCACAACAATAATGAGATACTCAGAAATAGACACCTTAGGAAAAGAATACTCAGGCTTTTGTTTTAGCTTCACAAAGCAAGATGCCATAACTTTGGAAATAACCACAGATTTCTCCTCTCTCCCCCCAAGCTGTCGTTAAAAACAGTGATGCTCACTGTTTGAGTACAAGCCTATGTGGCTGGACTTAATTTCAACAGTTTAGCAATTTAGTGCCTATACCTAGAGTATCTAGGACTTCAGCTTGATTATATACAATATATGCTGCCAGGCAGAATTTATTTCATTTTTGTAAAAAATCTTTTGAAAACTTAAAACATGGTAAAAATTACCAAGAATAAAAATTTTTGAAGTCTTAGAAGTGCCCCAAACAAAATCATTGGATGTTGTTATCAATAAGCTGGAAAGGATGTGTGTTATGATTCTTTTCAAAGGCGGCAGGCTAATGGTGTCATCTGAGCTTGTGAAATATAGCCTTCAAACAATCATTTCCCAAGGCAGAGCTGAAATCCTTTTTCCAGCCTGCAGCCAGATCACTGGAAGCTGTGTTTGGTGATGTTTGATGTT
The DNA here is from genome assembly GCF_000687285.1 of Phaethon lepturus. Taxonomy (NCBI): domain Eukaryota; kingdom Metazoa; phylum Chordata; class Aves; order Phaethontiformes; family Phaethontidae; genus Phaethon; species Phaethon lepturus. Next base: position 7,202 of record NW_010521122.1, read on the forward strand.
TCTGTGTTCCCTTCTGGAGCAATGACCCACCAAGTTGATGAGGTTTGGAATACCAGCCTTAAATCTTCCAGGGGTCTTAGCATCCCCTTTCATTCTGTACAGACATACCTCTTCCTGGCCTTATTGCCTATCACTAAAACCAGTTTAGAACCAAAGTGAGAGAGGGTCACTTGGCTTATGCAGTGGCCTTTGGGCTGTGGATTGGCCACATTTCAGCTTTATCCCATGTGTTAGTTCTAAAAGGGAAAAAAAAAATCTTCTTTTTTTTCTTTCTTGCTTCACTTTATTGGAATTAGATAATTAACTGCCTGTTTATAGGACAGGGAAGTGTGTGAGGATGCGTGTCAAGGGGTGGGGGGAAGAGGAGAGGGAGGTAGGAAAATATAAAAACAATCTTTAACTTTGTATATATTTACATTGTTAGTGCTAATTTGTTTTCATCCATAGGGAAATCACAGAAATACTCACATTGGATTGTATGATCTGCAAACTAAACAAAATGAGGTGAGAGAAATACCAGGCTTCTCCCTGGTGAAGACAGTGCTGTAGTGTTTCAGATTTTGATGCCTTGCAACACAGTATATTACGTCCTGAAGGAATATATGCCTGTTTGAAACAGAGGAGAGACCTAGAAGGTATTTGAATGATGCTTAGTAGCATTAAGATGCAGAACATTACAGAACATCTGAATGACCTGGGAATACTAAAGCATCATGTCTGCAATCTTTATTTCTAAACGACCCATTCAGGCCCTTTCCACTCTTTTTCACACTGAACATGTATGCTAAGAAGTTAGTGTTACGAATTTTATTTGTTATGTGTGCATCCTCAGTCTGTTTGGTGCTACCATTTGTAAGAAATTCTAAAACTGAATGTACTGCAATTCAGTGGCTGGGCTCATGGTAACAGGCCTTTGCAGGCGTCCCCATAACAATATGAAATGAGTGAAATTTCATATTTACATCAAGGTCTGCTGTGCTACTCTAGTGGCAACATAGAGCTCAAAAGAACCAGTAAGAAACAAACAAATGAGAAAAAGGAGAAGTGATACAGCTTGAAATACGGTTCTTCTGCCCATGAAATGATTTGCTTTAAAAATAAAGAAGGCGCACTGGTCAGCAGTGCTTTCCTAAGGAGGCATAATTTGATGTTTTTCTTCATATAGTTAAACAAATAACTTATTAGCATTAATGTGTTTCCCT
>NW_010521122.1:8434-24539 GCF_000687285.1 Phaethon lepturus
ATGTTTGAGAGGGATCTACGCATAATCAGTTGTTCGATCAACAATGAAAGGACGTTACTGGGTAACTATGTGGTTTATCATTAAATTTTTTTGTGTCATAGTAAGGATGATTTAGTTTTGTAGGATGATACATTTGAGTCTAGAATTACTTCAATCAATTTTGACCCATATGTTGCCCAGCAGTCTATGCTTTTCAGTGGATCCATCACCAAATAATGTAGGTAACAACATAAAGACAGAGCTGTAACAATACTGATGTTTTATTAAAACAAAAATCTAAGACACGCTGACCCTTTGTTCATTTCCCCGTCCTGCATTTATACATGACTCCTAAGTCTAGAAGAGCTTCTGTTGTTCCTTTAACATACATATTTTTGGTAAAAAGAAATTGCAGTGCTTGCTCTCTGAGAGTGTTTAAGAAGATTAATATCAAATATGCATGCTCACTGTAGTTGTGTTGGGTTTTTTTCCCTTAGCGGTCAGCTTCCGACAATATACGGAGGAAGAAAGAGTAAGTCAGCTGTTACAGTCAGGTACTACATGTGGATTGTTTTAATACTGTTAGAAATATTGTACCCTTTTTCTTTTTTTCCCCCCATATAATTTCTGTTTAGAAAACAAAATTATGTATAATAACGAATGTTATCTATAACCTCTTCTTTTTGCAGTATCCAAGTATTTAACCTTGCTAATTGAAATTCATCCCATTAACAATGTGAGAGTCCTAAAGGCTGTGGATAGCTGTGTTCGAGTACAGGTAAATTATTAATTAATCTAAATAGAAACCTTTTTAATCTACTATGCTAGAGAGAAAAAGTCGTTGAGTGCAGGAATATCTCATGTTATCTTGCAACTGTTACAGAGATAGTGTGTCTGTGTTTCTTCACAGAGTGAAAAAAATGAGAAACTTCATAAAATGCTTGATGTAGAATATTTCTCTGATATGAAAGCTAGGGTTTTTTTCTCTTCAATCTCCCAAAGCTTGCTATTATTGGTGATTATTTGTCTGTAATAATAGCTATTTTTATTAATTAAATATCATTAGTGTGCCCATCTTAATTTAAAAGCATATAAATATCCAGCTAAAAAATAACTTTAGATAACTGTTTTAAAGTACTTTGATTATTTACTTACTTTTGTGAAACTTTCTGTATAGTTTCTTTATCCAGTTGAAGGCAGAAATACTTCTACAGCAAGTCGCCTCTTGATAGTTTCAGAAGATAAATGTGAGTTACTATTTTGGAAGTATATTGTCATTCTTTTACTTAGGTGATTGTTACAGATTTTTGTAGACTTTTATTGGAAAAAACAGGAGGAAGAAAGGTGTGAGCTGTGCTAGGTATTCGAATTTTTTCAAAAACATAACATAATGGATTTTTTTCAATGTTAACAGAACGTCCAGCTTTGCAATTATTTGCTTAATTCCTGCATTCATCAGTTATCTTTATTTCTAAAAAAGCTAAAATAGACTTTTATAACTACCTGTATAAATTCAGAGCAGATGAACTGACTATGAGAGACAGATTGTGATTTAACAGGTGACAAGTGGGATAAGAATAGGACATTAGTTCCTTGGATTCAACTAACTTTGCATGCTCAGCTTAATCTAATGGGAGGGAGCAGATGGGGTGGACACTTGCAAAAGGCTTTTTATCTCTCTTGCCTTTCAGTCTTGTTATAGTGAGCTAACTTTTCCCATCTTTTTGGAGATGCCCATCTTCTCTGCTAAGCTAGACACCAACCTTTAGGTAGCTGGACTTAGGTGGGCAGAGTGCACCTCCTAATATGTTCACATAGTGCTGTGAACTATATCAAAAACATTTATAACATCTGCCAGGTGAGTCTTGCACCCTTTGCACAGGCAAACTACCAATAACTTTTAGGAATTTTGCATGGGAAAGGACTGTGAGGTGGTGTTCATGCTAGGAAGTGAAACAGGGCTAGGGTGTAGTCTCAGGCGCAGGCATGCAGCTGTGCATGCTCTTGCTTTGTAAGCGTGCTTCTTGGCTTGGTTTGGCGTGTCTCAGTTAGCACTCTTCCTGACGGTGCTGCGCTGATGTGGGCAGAGAACTGTTTCCATGAGGGGATATGGCTGAGGCCAGCCTGGGCTCAGCAACGGAAGAGAGCCCAGGTCTCTGCGCAGGCACACGTGTTCATATAGCACAGGTTTCCTCTTGCACGGAGTTGAACTTTCCTGGCCCTAATGTGTTCTGATAGCATTCTAAGATTTATTAGTTGTTTAAAAGCATGTAAAAAAAGTATGTTTTCAATGACTTTTTTTGATATATTTTAAAGATATTGAGCAGTTTGACATTCATGTTGCAGAAGAAGAACACAAAATGGTAAGACCTGAAAAATCTTGGGGTTTGAGGGTTTTTTTGTTTCAATTCAAAATTTAAACATCTGTAATTTTAGCTGAATGTTTTTGTGGCTTTATTCTTGAGCAACACAAAAGTATATTAAAGTATTGATAGTATGGCGACTTATGCAGCCTACCACAAAGCTGATCGAAAAACCTGTGTATCATGTAATCTGTGAGGAAAGTTACTTATTTCATTGGTTTTTTTGTTGCTGAATGTGTCTCTGTGTTAGAAATTGGAAAAAAACATAGTGTACATTTATTTTTAAACCATTCAAAATATTTGTAGTCACCTTCCAAACTTTGCCTTCTGGGAGTCTGTGTGTCCCAGTAAAGGATTAATTTAAAAAACAAAGACCTAAAACTTGGATACACTGCAAGTACTGTGAATGCTCCAGTGTCTTTCCCCTTGCTGCATGTGTCTCTGTGTTAGAAATTGGAAAAAAACATAGTGTACATTTATTTTTAAACCATTCAAAACATTTGTAGTCACCTTCCAAACTTTGCCTTCTGGGAGTCTGTGTGTCCCAGTAAAGGATTAATTTAAAAAACAAAGACCTAAAACTTGGATACACTGCAAGTACTGTGAATGCTCCAGTGTCTTTCCCCTCATCTTTTTTTCCTGTTTTTAATGTGAATTTGTCTTCAACAAATTGATTGTGTATGTTTTGCTTAAAAGACTTATTAATAATAAACATACATCTAATATAGTAAACAATTGTGTCACAAAGGCAACGTTTCACTTTATGGAGACAAATGTAGGCTTGGAAGGAAGAAGTTAAGATCCTGATTTTCAGTTACTTTGAAGTCTTTCATGGCTTTCTCAAAGTTTATCATTGCTTTTAAAGCAGGTGGGTTTTATATGCTAGACTACAGTAGTGGAAGAAAGACTAGGAGTAACCAGAAAAATCAGATCAATCTAATGTCTTTCTAACCAACAAACAGGTTTATTTTGGTTGACATGAAATCTCCTCATGTCTTTCAAGAGTGTATTGATACAGTCCCAACAGTCTTCCACTAGCCCTTTCCCTGCTCCAGTACTCTCCATTGTGTGGCTGAGACTTTGGCTAGAAATCTTTTTTGGAGCTAACGCATCTTCCTTCAATAGTTCATGTAGCTCTTTCAAGAATGTATTTATACAGTCCCAACAGTCTTCCACAACTCTAGCCCTTTCCCTGCTCCAGTACTCTCCATTGTATGGCTGAGACTTTGGCTAGAAATCTTTTTTGGAGCTAACGCATCTTCCTTCAATAGTTCATGTAGCTGGTTCTGAACTGACCGTGGTATTTCACTCCTCTCCCCTTCTCTATGACAAAGAGTGCTGTCTTTTTTCCTTTGTTCACTTTGAGCAGCTTAAGTGGTGAATTTCAAGAAGTCTCAAAGAAAATATTTAGTAGTAGGTGTACCCTGAAGACTGTGCTTCTGATCTCTTTAAACTGAGCACCTTGCACACAATGAAGGTGAACTTTGTGCACCTAACAAGTAGCATATTGCCTCCAAACACCTTAGTATTTGCACCTCTTCTGTCATTGCTTTTCTCTTTAAAGCACAGAGTGTGCATAATCATCGTTACAGAACCTTATTTGTCGACTTCTAATGTTCGTTCTTTCCCCTTAGGTGATTCAAAACTCAGGTCAGCTTCCAAGGGCCCAAGTTGCAGATGATCTCATTTGGGCACAATGGGATATGATGGAACAAAGGCTCTTCTACATTGTTCCAAAGGTGAGATGAAGTCTTTCTGGTAGTTTTTTTTTCCCTGACTGTCCCATGACAGCCAAGTTTTGAGTGTGTGGGGTAATAATAGTGTGATTTTTGTTCTCATGATAGTAGTCTGTCTTGTTCCTGCCTCAAATAACCTGAAGCAAAAGCCAGACTTGCCTTAACTGCTATTTGTGCATAGTAAATTGAAAGAAGACTGGCGGTCTCAGTGCTTTCTATAAAAAAAGGGGGGTTTCTTAGCTTTTTTTGCTTTAAAACTGTCTTTTATTTACAAGGATCTAAATCTACCAAAAACTGTCATGAACACAATGTCTCTGTTCTAGAGAATTCACATCTAGAGAGTATGTTTTACACAGACTTACTGAGTGACCATATAAGGGCAGGTTCTTGGCTAGAAATGCTGAAATGCTTTTTTGTTGTTGTTTGTTCGTTTTGACTGATGCACTATTTGCACTTGGTGTATTCTACATAAATGAAAATTGACTTTTCTTAACTCTTCTTAGCTACCCAAAATATATGAGTGTTAGGAAATAACAGGAAGTGAACTGTGATGGAGAAACGTATTCCTGTTTTGTTTCTGGTAACTTTTTGAACTGACCAAAATGAGATACAGTTCCTTTTGCCATATAGGTAGTTATGGAAAACGTTTTTTTAACTTTCTAGACAGTGTGTGTATGTGAGACGTAATGCTATGCTTCAAGTGGGGGCCCACACAATTATAGATGATTGGCAGATAATGATCTGGGACAGGAAGGAAACATGTCATAGTGCTATTGTGGGGGGTTATATATGGTTTTTGAAGTTGTCTTTTGTCCCCTATCTTTTGCATATCTGTTAGCAAAGCGGGTTGAATATGTAGAATGCTTTGGAGTATCCAGTCACTGTTCAGTTTGTATGATAATGCTTTCTAGTTTATCAGTTACAAAACACATCCTCTTAATTCCAGGAATCAAGGAGTACTTTAAAATGTGTCCAGTTTTATCCTGATGAAAATTCTAACTCAATAGTAAGTCATTAGTATTTTATTATATGGTGGTTTTGAGTAGGATGTAATTATTGTTCCAGGCACTGATACAGAGATCTGTTACAGTGTTTTTATTATTGGAACTTTTGCATAGGAAAACTGGGCTTTATTTTTCTGTTTGATTTTTTTTATTATTATTATTTTTTATTTTTTTGCATTATGTTCTTTTCAAGAATATATTCAGTCAGATTCAGATCGCACCATGGTAAGGTAACTTCAGTGGAATTGCACAGATAATGACCTAGAAGTAAGTGACATCCATGACATTATACTGATCTTATACCGAAGTATTGAAAAGCAGGGTTATCAAATGCACCAAACAAAGAAACCACGTACTAATTTTGTGTCAGTTTTAAGCAAGACACAAAAATCTGTTGTGGCCAAAATACAGAGAACAGAACATGAAAGTTACAACTGTTGAACATGTAAGTTATTAGGCTTTTATCCTAGTGGCTGAAATTTGCTCTAATGCAGGAGGTTAAATATCTCACAACTTGGATTATATTTTTTAGAAAGGAATATATTTTATGTTTTTTGGGATGACTGTAAAGATTAGAGGATGATAAGTAAACTTTGTTAAAATATTGAATCTGGTGAAATATGAATTTGACACATTTTACTGGTCTGAAACACTAATCATAGTATACTGATCTCACTAAACAGGTTTGTTTTCATTTTTGGTTAACAGCTGGAATCACACCTGGATATTTCTGTAAATGACACACAATTAAAGTAAGTTGTTTTTTTTAATGTTTTGTTTTGCTTTCCTTTTAATATATAGGGTAATGTTTTACAAATAAAATTTGTGTCTGAACCACAGTATCTTGGTTTGCAGTTGCCTACATGGCACTGGAACATATGAATAATATGAACGCCGTGTCCAAACCTCCTGTTCCTCTCATTTTCATCAGGGTCAACTGTAAAATGTAATTTAATCCTTGACTGCTTTTTGGTGCCACTTTTAAAAATTATTTGATTGAAGAGCTAGCTATAGGTTAAAGCATCCTTCCTCTGAGTATTTTGTACCTATTTAAATTAATTTGTTTTAACTTGGGCATGTTGTGTTGATGTCAAAATTCCTGCCAAGGGAAGCTCTCCATTTTTAATTGCTGTTACATGTTTTACTGGGCAGTTAACCAGACCACTAGCTTCTTTTTATAGCCTGTGAGACACTGCCTGTACTCTTTTCTCCTCCAGCATGCTATTTCCAGGCAGCCTGCACTTTCAACGGCTGGGGTTTGCCTGAGTCTGTCTGTGTGTACCATGCACATGACTGCATCTGAGCTTGTCTCCTTAAAGCTTCCTTTTAATTGACGAAAAACTAGTCAGGATGGTCTGACTCTCAGTCCTAATTCATCTCATCCTCATCTATAAAGGGATGCCAAAGCTTCTAGATCAGATGTCAGGAACTGAAGGTAGTTGCGTTCCACCCTGCCGAAACTGTGGCTCTCAGAATGTCTCGGTGCTATCCAGGAGACTCAGTGTGTTACTACTGCACATGCAGGTTGCCCTAAATGGGCAGCGTATCCTCTTGCAGCTAGTACTCAAAGTCCAACTCTTACAAGAGTTTCAGTGCTACAAATTTTTTTTAAATTTCCCCCCCCCCCCCCAAATTATTGCAGAAGACCTAGGGGAAAATCCCTACAGGATCAAAAACCTTTCTGGAAAAAAACACAACAAAACATTAAAAAAAAAAACAACAAAAAAACCCCAAAAAACCAAAACAACACAAAACAAAACCAAAAAAACCCCCAAACACAAACCAAAAAACCCAACCCAACAACAAAAAAGCCAAAGTAGACTGACTACAATCTTCTGTTGCATGTTCTGCATGGCAAAAATGGGACTTGTAGATTTTAACAACATGAAAAAACTTTAAAACACGGGCAGCACAAGACTGAAAAAGAATGTCATGGTATAACAAGTTCCACGTGAGTGTGATTTTGTGCTTTCCTTTTTGAGTATTTCCCCTGAAATTAGTGTGCCTAATTACAGATTAAAATGTAGCTTTACAGCCATAAGAATGGTAGGGTTAGGCTGCAAAGCCTTTGAGTTCTCAGGTATGATGAGTGTTTGGATTTCCAGTACTTCATCAGAAGTTGCTTTCACTTCAGATTATAGGAGTGGTTGAACAATGCTGCAGTAAGTGAATATGAAGTTTGCATGTGTAATCAAAATTGTTGGTTTCTGGTAAGTGTGCAGTTCTGAGATTCTCATTTCTAACAGGAGTGAGTGGATTGGTTAAGCCTACTTTAACTTGCATTAGAGAATATGTGATTATAATTTAATTAGTATGCTTTGATGACAAAGTGACTGTTCTCGTGATCTTTGTGTTGTGATGAATCACTGTGGATGAAGAAGTAATTTATTTACTGATCATTATTTGTTCATAGACTTGTGAACTTTGGATATGACTACTGTCAAGACCAAGATGTTGCATCTAAATCTTTGAATCTTCAGGTTTTTACAAGTAAAGCAGGTAATGAATAAATACAAGTATTGTCAAAATGATCTCCACTAGTAATTAGCATGCAGTGTAATCACAATTGATTACTAAATTTCTTCATAAGACATTATATTTATTGGTATTTTTTGTGTGCTTTTTTTGTGTGAGTGCAAGATTTTTACTTCTTTAGTGTATACTTGTCCGGTAACTGTGAGGAGAGGGAGAAGGCAGCTCTGCACTATTTTTCTTACTAAGTTTTTTTTTTTTACCCTCTGAAAGCTGCATTCTAAGTTGAGTTGAAGAGTACTTAGGGTCTTATATGTCAACACCAATGATAAAACAGTCACCCAGAAATTTTCTGGTAGCCCAATTTGAACTTGTATTATGAACTCATACGGTAAAATATCTCAGTCTAAGCACACTGTAGCATTTGTTGCTAGTTTCAGAACACAGGTGGTAACAAAGCATGGTTGTGTATTACATTAGAGCAATTTAATGTTAAAGCTGACCAAAAATGTGTTAGAAAGTAAATTGAAGAAAGATTTTGTCTTGATCTGTTGTCTGGGTCTCTGACATAGTATATAATTGTGTTAGAGTGGACGTGCATAAACAGAGCAGTTTAACAGAAACTACAGTACAGACTCTAAGAGCTTCATATTGCTGTTAGTATGCAATACGTAGAAGGACCCAGTATGTGATACTAAACTTAGTATGTGATACTTAAGGGTTTGACACATATATGATTCCTAAAATTTAAATGTAAAATGCTCCTTAAGCCTTTAGGATTTAGAATCTCCCTGCATCCTAATGCATGCCATGAGCTTCTTTTGATTAAAAACTGGTCTCAAGAGGCATCTGTTCACCACAGATGCCTGCATTTTCAGCTTCTAAATTAGACCGTACCACCAAGCAGAGAGGGTATCTGATGAACCGCTGAATAGTCTACAGAGTTTTGTGGGGATATGATGTGTCGCAGAAGTGGCTTTATGTCTTGCTTCTTAAGGCGTGCTGTATGCACACGGGTGAATCGCTGAGGTATTTGCCAGTTGCGTTTCAATGACCATTAATGCAAATCAAGTGAAATACAGTTTCCTTACATGGATTTTTTTCTTACCAAGGCAGACAGCACGCTTCCAAAGATTAGAGGGAAGGAATTAGAAATAAGAGAAAGCCAAGTTTCCATCTACCAAATGTAGATTAGACTGCTTTTTCTCTGCTAGCAAGATGGGGTATTTTTTATACAAACAGCCTGTCCCATAATGGAAAATGTTATTGATTTGTGTGTATATATTTCCTTTTAAACCTATACTTCTCTAGGGTTTGTTCATCTTGAAGCACCTCCTTTTAGTTTGGGATGAAATTCAGTCATCCTCCAGCAAGAATGTTTGTTTTATTAACCTGAAGTAAAATGTTCTTTTCCATCTGGCAACACAGTATTTAAATACTGTGTGTAACCTTTCACACATGCTTTTCATGGTACTTAATGTAATAATTTGACAATTACACTTGCTGAATGAGATTATTGTATGTAGCTTTTCATTGAATGTTGTTTGAAACTGAGGATTACTTTGCACAACCCATTTTGAGTAACTGACAGTTTGGAGCAAATGGTTTTGGTTCTGAGACCATATCTAGTTGTCGAAGAACACTGGGGGAAATCACAGTAAAGTTCCATTTTTTTGGCTCTTGTTTGTGGTGATTTACAAAACGGGACTGCAAGGTCTTTGGGCCACAGACTATGCCCTCTGTGGAACTGCTAGCATGCTTCAAATATTAATGCTGATATACCTGTTTGTACCATTTGGACATCTCTGGCAAAGAATAATTGACGTAACTTCAAAATGGAATATTCCATGCAATTTCCCATTTACTAAAACTGTTATTGGCTACTGCCAATCTGAACTCTGAATGAAATCACTCTTCCTTTCTCAAACTTCCACAGCAGAAGTAGCCCTGTTCCTTATACTCGGCACAGCCAAACTATCTCCAGATAAAAACCCCTACGTACTTCTAGATTAGCTGAGATCAAGCAGTTCTAGTCTCAGAATTAACTTTGTTTGTCCAGAATTCAGTGGTTGTTTAGACAACACTGGACTGTTTTCTTTTAGTGCTTTAGAAGTATTTTTCAGTTAAATTTGCTTGGTGTTAAAAAAAAAAATCCAGGCAGGAAGATGACATAAACCCTGGATTACCGTCACCTAATTTTACCTGCCTAAAAGTTAAGCATCTGGACTATATTTATAGCGAGAAATAGGCATCTTCAGAGGATGATTGCTTCTATCCGTATTTCTTCATTTGCTGTACAGAACTCTAAATGAGAGGGGTTTGGATGGCTCAAGTTAGGTGAGGCAAGTCACTCCTAAGCCAGTACAACTAGACAAAATGCCATGGTGCAATGTCGTATTTGAATTGTGACATTCAGATGACATGTTGAGATATTGGTACAGCCTTAATGTCTTACGCTTCTGCATGAACAGAAATGAGGAATTTGAAGTTAAAGTTTCCTACAGAAAACTTCGTATCTTCATAGCAGACACTTACAGCTTCAGTGCTACAATGTTTATTTATCAAGTGGCAGAGTTGTAGTTGTTGTTTCTCTAATTCTGCTCAATGTAGTAACTCACTATTACCCTGTATGAGTAGAACTTAGTTTTCAAAAGCTTTTTTTTTTTTTTACTTTGTTGTGGTTGAGATCTTTTTTCCCTTTTATTTCTGAAAAGGCAAGAGTCCATCCAAGTGAGTCTTCTCACCTTACGTCATTTAGCTATATACAGCTCTTACTGTTTGCAAATGATTTTGAAATGGATGGTGTAGAAGACTTGGTTCTGCCTTTGCATAAAACACCATACAGGTTCAAGAGGATAATGAGCTTTCCCTTCCCATTATCCTTATATGCTCTAATTTGCAGAGAGCACTGGAAAGGGTAGGAAAGGAATTTGTCTGCCCTAAGGGGATTGCCAAGACAGTAACAGTCTGGCAATCTGATCTTGCTGATCCAAGTCTGTCATGTTTCTGTCTGTATTACTGAAACACCATTTGATATTTTCTGTTGTTTGTAGTTCAGTTTGTTAGCATTTGGACCCGTATCCTAGAGTTGAAAGATGCACATCCTATTAATAGTCTCCCATAGCCACTCTTCCTGTGATCAGCTTGCATATATACGTGCAGACACTTCAGTTGGAACAGACTCACTTGCATGTTGCACAGTTTACAGGACAGTGTATGCACTAGCCTCCAGCATACAAGAAGGAAATTTGCAGTGTTGGAAGGGAGCTGTTGATAATAAAACAGCATTGTGGGTTGCTGGAGCTCTTCCAGTCTTCCTCATGAGTCCTGATGCTGCTACTTTAAAAATTATGCATGCTCTGAAGTATGCCAAGTGCTCTGGCAAAATGCCCTGTCTGTTGTCTAAATGACTCAAACATCCAACCAAAACTGTATCAAACAATATTCAGTCAGCTAAGAATAATCAGGAAGAAAATGTGCATCTCGAAAGTATTTACCTTCCCCAGAAGTGTGAAGTGCCTCAGCCATATGTGTATCACAGCTATGGTACAGCCTTGTGGTCAGAAGTACGAGGCATTTAACTAAGTAAAATGCCTTGGTAGCGGTGGGTTTTTTTTGTACTTGTGCTTTTTCCATACTGTGCCTTTTTCTGTATACATAAACCTTTGTTTTTTTAAAGAAAAGTATCTATATTAGTATTACTTTTTTTCTTTTAAATGGTAAACTTTAAATAAAGGTAAAAGGTGAATAGTCATAGTTGTGGCCCAGCTTTCCCAACTGTATTGGGATAATGTGGTTTGGAAGCTGTTTATAACACGAATGCCAAAGCAGCTTGCCAAAGCATTGGAGTAAGTGGATTAAAGTTTTTGTAAGACACGGAGGGACGGCTACCATCCAGTGGAGTCAAAACAGTCCATCAGCCTCATTTAGAATGAGGCTGGGAGGCGGGAACATTCCTGCACAGAGTACCTTGGCTGAAATAAGTTTGTGCTAATGACTGACTTTTTTTCCTAAAAAAGGAATTAATAACTCTTTGGGCTGGAAAGGGGAGAAGTGATTATCATTTCTAGTGTGAGAAAGCTCTAGTAGCATATCATGTTGCTGCCAATATGAAATTATTTAGACACCAAACAAGACTGTTTTACTATGTTGTTCTATGCATATTTGACAATCCCTGAACAGAAAATATCTAGAGATTGAGGCAGTCTGTGGAGAGAAAGGCTTGATCGGTTTTATGGCTGTAAGCATTATTTCTACTGGGAAGGGCTAAAAATGTACTTCTAAAAAGAAAAACTAGCCATGTCAGGACCCAGGTTTCCATTGTGACATATTTCTGCCTCTGTTGTCTCTTATTTCGTGTTTCGCTAGGTAAATGATGGTTAGAGATATGTAATATGTATTTCTATAATCTTTACCTTTTTTTTTGAAAGGTTAGTTTCTAATTTGAAACAGTCTTGCTTTAGTTTTGTGCAGTGTAAAGATGTGTAGGTATTCAGGTGTACAAGTCAATTTTCTTTTCCTTTTTTGTCTTTTTAGGAGGCTTGTGTGTGTGTTGTAGTGTAGCCTCTGATATTCCTGATGAAATAACATACTCCATATATTTTTTACATAAAGGTAAGATTAACCTGTTAAGTTATGCTTTATTTTGGAGAATGTTACTTTGGTGAGTCACAGAATACCTTGCAAAACAAATAACTACGAAAGTCTACAGACAATAAACTGCTGTGGCTGGTGTTTAAAGACAGCAGCTGCCTTTAGCTGCAAAATTGACTTTCCTATGGTAGACTTCCTGAATGAGTAGCTTCAAACCAGTGGCCTCCTGAGTGACTATTAATTTGGTCCCTTATCTCTAGCCAGACTTTCTGGCGTGCTGAGCACAAACATCAGTGGAATCTGTGGGAGCTTGCAGGTGTGTTGTACTTATGTCATAAGGCATCTGGATGGGAAGTAGAGCCAACAGCTCTTAGCTTGAATGTCCGTTTAGAGTTCCAGTTCAGCATGTCATTTTCACAGCGAGAGGTGCAACATTCGCTGTAAGAATAGTTGCTATGTAAGTGGTGCTTTAGCTCTTAATTTTAAGACCTTTTTATTTTCTTGAGAGAATGAGGAACATTGTTTTATTCTGATCAGAATAAAACTTGCTATTAACAAGACCTTTCCCATTTGATACATGGAGGAGAGAGGCAAGTTATTTCTCAATTGAGAAGGTGCACAGTATGGAGTAATCATGTTCAAATTGACAATATACCTCTGTTTTACTTTAACTGCTTGCTTTCTTGTGTCAGGAAACTTTTAATGTGTCAGAACTGCACTAACATGTTGCTTTGCTGCTGGAACAATGAACTGCATTTTTGTGTTCTGGAAGGCATTAACAAATTGGGTGTGGCAGCACTATGCAGGGCTCATTTTCCCAGAGGTACTTGATGTGTAGCTGAAGGCTGGTTGCATTGCTTGGAGCCAACCATGGCTCTTGTACATCCCTGTCTGTACCAGGAGGAAACTGAGGATAAATATGATGATGTTGACCATCTGCATCTGAAATTACCTTCATGGAATGGAGTTGCTTGGTGCAGAGCTGTTTGTGGATTCATGTAAAGTTCATCAGTTGAACGAGAGAGTTTTCAGACTGGTCCTGAGGTGACCCACAGAAGCAGCGGTATATCAGATCCATAAGCTACATTTTGGAGACATGTGAAGAGTTCAGTCTGCGCTGCAGCATCTGTAAGCTTGGAAGGAAGCTTCTCTCCCCGTGTTAAAACAGTCACTTTATACAGCATAAACACAAAAGTGACGACATTGCAGGTGTGTTCTGCAGGGCTGGTGTTAGCCTGCATGTGTTTGTGTTGGCAAGTGACAGGGCCGTGATCATGAGTACACTAAGTCATTGCAAGAAAACTTTAGTCAGTATCTTGTGTGAAAAACTATTTGCTTTAGATACCCCTTCATGTGCAGTGTTGCTGTTGGTCTCAGAAGTCCCATCTTTCTCTTCTTTGCAGCAGAGATAAAGCATATCTTTCTGCTAGGGTGAGGAATCAAAATCCTGGATGAGTGACTGAAGCGTGGCTCATGGTCTGCTTTTTTCCTTGGTGGTCCTGTAAACTGTGGATCTATTGCCTTATCTTGAATTTTCATGAAGCATTAAGTAGCATCCTGATCATGACACTAGGGTATGATCACATGCCTTTAGGATATTGCAGCATGGACATTGGGAGGCCAGTTGTTATCTCTTTAGTTATTTTAATCTTTAGCTTTTCTCAGAAATTGAGGAAGTTTGAGGGATCTATGTCAATCTTACTGGATGCCAGAAGTATAGTGCAAGTCTAGAATAAAATAACAGTGGTGTTGGTGCAAAGCCCGTGCAAACACAGCAGGTCTGAAATTAGCCTGTGTTTAAACAGAGCTGAAATAAATTACAGCAATAAGGCATGCAGATAAAAAACTGGAAATCCTTTAAAGCAGTTGAAAGATCACCAAAATGTAAAGCATAGCTACGTAAATGATTTGTGATTGGGTTTTTTTGGGGGGGAGGTATTTTTACACAAGCTTGCTCTGGGATGGAATGCTGCTTTAAACATGAACCTAGGCTGTGCAGTGCATGGCCAATTTTATGCATACTGAAGAACTGCGTTGTGTGGGTGCAGGTCTGCTAAGTATGCAGCAACTCTGTTTAGGATGAAGTAAATCTGTCTGTGCATACAAGCCTGTAAAACAGTCTTAAATATCCCTGTTTGGGTGTATTGGCACTGCTGAAGTTTTCTAGCTATTAAGTCATACTTGGCTTGTTACAGATGGTGTTTATTGTTTGTTTTTTTTAAAAAAAACTATTATTTTTCCCTAGGTTACAACAAAACTTTTACAGTTTCTCTAGAAGGAACAGAATCTCATCAATTGAAGGAAGTGGCTTTTATGAATCTTGGTAGGTTACTTGTGTTATTTCCCTGTATGACTGCCATTCTCTGTCCCCAGTAGCAAGACAAATGGCTAACCCTCTCTAGAAGGAAAGGACTTTTTTTTTTTCTTGACTTCAAGTTATTTTGCTGTTTTTTTTTTTTTTTTTCTAATTGCTTAATTTTTATATTTGGCATTTGCTACTACAATACCTCACATTAGTAAGCAACTTCTTCTGAAATGGCCTCAGAATTTTCTCTGGAGATCAGCTGCTGAGTTTTTGAGTCTCTCAAGCCTCTTGAATCTTCCCCTGGAAACCCAAATGTGTTGCTAGTGTTTCCTGTGTTAATACAACAGCAGCTTTTAATTAACTTCTTTTATATTTCCTAGATATAATCAATTCCATCAGAGAGAAGTGGTCCAAGATGAGAATCATGTGAAACAGCCTCTTAAAGCAAATAAGTGAACAAGTACTAAATTGACCACTGTTATTTCTTTAAATAGACTATTATGTGGCTGCTTATTTGCCTGGCCAGTTCCTGCACCTCCTGAATATTCAGCATCCTGACCTGCTGTGCTATAGTTTGTTTCTGACAGGTATAGTAAGACTATTGCTTGAAATAATTTTATTGTTGTAGTGGAAACTTGTTCAAATCTCTTTACATGAAAGTTGTATTTCTCAACGTTTGCTTTATTGCACAGCGTTCAGAAGAAGGAGAGAGATTGAAAAAATAAAAATGGCATTTTTGCCACTTTCCATTTCAAAAAGAGAATCTGAAGTGACATTTCATACTTGGTCTATTACATACTTCTAGCTTGTTATGAAATGGAAGAAGACCTTTCACTGAATTTGAAATTCTTTGCCTTGGATTCATGGTTTCCCTTCCCCCATCTTTGCGCATGCTTCTGTGTCCTCTACTGTTCTGAAATTTCACATGGAGATGTAAATTTGATTTTACATTTCCTTCCTCCAATTGAGTTGCTCTAAATGTGTGTGTTTGGCGGGTGTGGGGAGAGGAAATCTGTGTTTCCTTCACCTGATCAGGCTGATGCAATTTGATTTAGAGTCTCATCTGAGAGGCACATTACTTCATTTCCAACAAACATGTCTTTATGGGAAGTGGGTTATTTTTGGAAGTGGGAGGCCTTTGTTTGAAAACAGAAATCTGTTCTTCTGATTGGATGAAGAAGTAGTGGAAACTGGTGCAGGGGCAGCATCACAGGAGGCTCATACCTGTTGGATACACGTAATGAAATACTGTTCTGCTAGCTATGAGTGGAAATTGTCACAGTTGTTTGGTGGGCCTGATATCTCTGATGCAAAAGGTCTGGAATCCTATTGTGTAGTACTGTGGTGATAAATCTTAGTACTGGCATAAATAAAGTGGTTTTGATCTGATGCTTCAATCAGTAATCATAGAGCAGTACCTTTGTTCTGGCCAGTGGGATTGATGGGAAGAGGTCCACCAATACAAGTTTGTATCATGATTCTGCGTGTGAGCAGTTCTGAACTGTACCACTATGCTTAGGTGCTAATTCTAGTGTTGTATCTCTATTACTAGACTTGTGCCCTTCTCTGTTCCATTCTGTATGCTCTGATTTGTCCTATAACAGCATTGTGAGCCTCAAATCTGTACACCTTTTCTGTTTCACAGCAGGGAAA
>NW_010521122.1:24570-43440 GCF_000687285.1 Phaethon lepturus
TGGTCCTCATTTACTTCCTTTACCCAACCAGCACCATTCCTCCTCCTTTTCAGCATAATACCAGGGCAGCTAGTACAAGAGGCAGACTGTTTCTTACTGCTGGGGACCTGTTAAGTCTTAAGATAAATACTAGTAGCAGCCACATTTTATGTTCTTATTCTTTTTTATTCTCAAACCAATGTTCTTCAGGTGAGGATGCAAGAATTGACATGTTGCAAAACTGCTACATCCGATCCCCACTCATGTCAACAGTCTTAGATTGCCACGTAGGATGTATTTATGCCGTGAGCATCAGTGACAGTGCCTTACTACAGTTCCTACAGAACAGCAAACGAGACAGCGAGAGATTGGCAGCTCTACATTGTGCTCTGTTGCACTTCCGACACACAGAAGACTTGGAAGTGCAGGTGGGAAAAGACCTTCCTCTAAGTTTTTTCAGTGACTGATGTCTTCTACAAAGCATGGTCAGGGCATGAAAGATATCAGCCAAAGAAGAAAAGTCCTGATTTGCAGGTACCTTTTTGCAGTGCCAAGAGGCTCATCAGCTGGGCTAGCCAAACTGCATTATTGGTCAAGGCTGTCCTGAAAACATCTTTGTATTACCATTTCATGCAATGTGTTACTACCGAAAACAGTTTCTACAGTCTATTACAACATGTGCTTAAGCAGAGATGCGACAAACTCCCTTGTTCTCATTCTGACAGATTATCTGGTGGATTTCTGAAAACCTGTCAACATGTCATTCTTTTGACCCCATTCAAGAATTTATCATTGGTAGGTATTTCTTTTCCTGCATGCTGAATTTTCGTGCATACCCTACTTGTGACTTAAGCAGAAGCGACAATGCCACAGACTGACACTCTTCTTTGCAAACTTTTTGGTTATGATTTATGTTAACTGACCTCCATTTTGTGGTGTTAGAGACAGTATCAGTAGTTTAGAAGATACATAGATCTCTCAAAATTAGATTGGCAGTAAAACTTTTCAAATGCATTCTTCTGTCTGGTGGGACAAATAGATTTATCGTTATTTTTAGGTAATTGGAGTGCAAATTCTCCATCTGACTCCTCTCTTGGGTGTCTGGGATGTAAATAATTGAGATTGGAGCAGAGGAACCAATTTCCTCTAGCCCAGTCCAAACCATTTTTTTTTCCACAAGGATTTGGCATATCATGATATTCTCCTCTAATAGCTGATTCCTCAGCCTAGACTGTGCATGTCCTGTGCCCTGAGCCTTTGTACAAAGGACCCCTGCAGTGCTGAGCTGTAGCCAAGCAGCTGACCCAGCCCTGCAGCCATCTGGACTTCTCTTCCTCCTTTTGTGCACAGAATGGGACCAGTTCCACCACGGAGGAAACTGTTTCAGAGACAGCAGCAGGATTTGTCCCTAAAAAAGTGTTAGATAAGGAACTGACTGTGAAGCCTACTCTTGTCAACTGATAGTTTATACAATCTTGCCCTTATAAATCTTTATACATTGCATTCAGCCTCCCTGTACTGCAGAATGTGTTCAGAAACTCACAACCTGGATAAACTTTTGCCCTACACGTCACTGCTTGACTGGATTGAGGTAAGATAACAGCTGGTACTTTAATAGCTAGAGGGAGTCTATTTTTTTCTACTTTAATACAACCTTTAACTTGTATGCCTTACCTTTTTATATCTAAATCCATATCTCCGCTTTATGCCTGTTTTACTTTGTCAAGCCTTAACCTTAGTGGTGTATTCCGTAGTCATATTTTTTTGTTAACAAATAAAAACATTTACAAAACAATAACAGTGACTATAATGGAACGAATGATTAAATCTGTGTTTTAATAATGAGGTATTAATTTATTACGTATCATATGAGGTTTATAATGAATACCAAATATATTTAACCAGCAAAACCATGAAGTTATTTCCAAGACAAACCGTAGAGTTAAGATTTATGAGTAAGTTTGCAGAAGTAAAATAACTTTAGGCAAGACCCTATGAGTTAGAGAAAATAGTTTGCTTTAATTTGTCTGATCCGACACTGTTCTAATACGTTGTCTTTTTTTAAGTGAGATGAATGAGAGAGATATCTTTGTATTTCTTTTTGGCAAAACTGAATGTACAATTTTGGCTAGCTACGTAGTTTCACAAAGGAAGTGGGTAATGGAGATTCACTTAGAAACCCAAACAGTCCGATGTTTTATGCTAAATGCCGTATATTCTTATAATTTGTCTGTATTTATAGATTATCCCTGGAGTAACATGTGCAACAGATATTATTTCTCTACCTGTGTTAGCGGTAAGTTCCAGTATAAAACCATATTCATATTTCCAGATAGGAGCTTTTTTTGTGGGGTGGGGATGTGGTAAATACTGATGAAGCAGTGTTTCCCCACAATTGCCCTGTTTGAAATGTCATATGTATTTACTAAAACAGCAGTTATTCAGACTGATGTTTGCTAGCTCAAAGATGTATTTTTTCCCTTTTCTGAAGAGACTTCTTCCATTCAACAGGGAAGGTACTCCAATAATTAATTCTTGTTAGATTTGATTGATACTGCTTCATTTTGTGACTTCATTAACTGGAGGTAAACTTGGCATGACAGACGTGTAGGATTTCTACGTATCTCTGTGTATACCCACTTTGAGGTATATTTCATAGTGCTGCCATTGGTATTAGTGGGTCATGACCCTCTCACTTTGTTTTGTCCAGAGCATCCTGTGATTGCACTGATGTCAGGGCTTTGGCTACCTAACTCTAGGCAAATTGCAGCACAGCCTGGAAAAGGCAGTGAGCTGGATGGGGAGAGCACATGCTGTTTGGGTAGGAGATTGTACTTTCCATTGCAAACAACACAAATGATTCTTCCCATCTTCCATTCCACTGCCTCAGCTCCAGTTAAGAGAAATACTTGAAATTTGCCTAAGTGTTCCTCTACAAAATCTGAAAGAGGCTTTTAGTAAGCAGCTTGTTGCAGAGGGCTAATATGAAGAGTCAGAGCTGAACCCAACAGTAGCAGCAACACATGGGAGTAGACTGGATACATGGCAATATTGTTTCACATAGCACTTTAAAGAGGTGAGAGTCTGTTTCCCCCCCCAGTGCTTATAACTAGCTCACAAAGCTTCAGCATTCACAAAATCTTTTAAATCAGTGAAATTACCCACTGCTTGCTCACTCTGCAACAGTGCATTACAGCTGTGCTGCTACAGGTTCACATGACTGCTTGTTATGGAATCGGGCTTTGCATGCTTTGCTTGGGAAGGCTACCCTGAGAGCTGGGACACCTGGGAAAATCAGATTTTGAGGAAAATTTGTTGCAAGATAATCCCTGTAATTCACTGAGGTCAAAGTTAGCAGGCCTTTAATTTGTCTGAGATTGAACCTCAAGCCCCTGGGGGCACATGCCTTTAGCAGCTATACTTCCTGATGGTGGAACTCATTTCCTATTTCTGTTTGAAACCTAAACAGATTGAAAAGGTCAGAGTTGAACTGAAGACAAATATTTCCTGCTACTTCTGACTGCAAATTGCTCTGACTCTTGAGTGAGGACAAAGATGACAATATACAGTGTAAGGTTTAGTGCTTTGGCTGCTTTGTACCACTCCAGTGAAACAAATCCACCATAGCTCAACTTCAACCGGTCAGTTGTTGGGTTTCAGTTGCTATGCGTTGTTGGCATCACAAGTCAGATCTTGGTGACAAATCTGGTCTTACAAGTAGTATTTCTTTTGCAAAGATTTTATGGCATTTCACAGGAACAATGGTGAATTGTTGCTTTGTGAAGCTTTTTGGAGTTCTCAAGCCCATGAATTGTTAAGAGCCTTTGGGAGGGCTATGTCCATATTCACAAAAAAATTTGTGCTACTTGGGTAACAGGTGTATTTTTATCACTAAATTCCTGTTCAGCGAGAGATACTGAGAGAATCTGTGAGAAAGGGAGAACAGTCAGAGTCTGATTGTCAAAAAGCTTTACATAAGGATTGCAATTAATAAGAGTCCGAATTTTTTTTCCCTTTTTTTAAACACAGAAAACAAACTTGAAGGGGTGCAAATAGGCTTGATCAGAAGGGTAGAAGGAAGGGGCAGGAGGAAGAAGGGAAGAAAATAGGAAGAGGTCCAGGAGAAGACTGAACATGTGTAGTGCAAGCAGTTGTCAGAGAGATCAGCACAGGAAAAGGAGCCTCTCCCTTGTGCTGTGCTGAGCCACTGGGGTGAAGAGTGATGTTTTAAGGAGTAGCTACCTGTGCAGCTACGTAGTTACATGACTCTGAATACCTCCACTGCTGGGGAGACATAGCACTACAGTTCCCCCAGAGAGAGCAGGGAGGACATGTGCCTCTTAAACATCGTTGTCACCCTGCATCCTTTCAGCTGAGAGCTTTTTTTATCTTCAGTTAAAAAAACGTTGCTTATGAAAGGTTCCATTGGAGCTTTTCATGGACTGCAAACTGGTAAGGCCTTGCTTTGACTTCTGGTAATACAATGTATTTTAGGTGTTCATGCTTGGGTGTTAATTCCCGACTCCCTAGAAATGCCTGCAAAATAATCACCACCTAAGACAAAAAAGCCTTCTCTTTCTAATCCTTGCCTTGATGATCCTCAAGAAATAACAGATTTAATTAAAATAATCCTTTATTTTAAACTTTTGACTTTTTAATGAGATTTAATACAGTGCAGGTTTTCAGTGGTGTCTGCTTTTAATTCTGAAGTCTACCACTTCCTGTTACAGATTCCATGTATGAAAGAAACTTGCTGTCTTGCTTCCCCCCTGCCACACATCAAACAAAATCCAGTTGTGGCCTGAATGCAGTTTGGCAGTGGTGGTGCTGTCGCAGTTGCATGACTTGGTCACTAGATGATACCCTTATGCTATATTCTTGAAATCTCTGATTTCATGTTGGTAACATTTAGGCAGGATATTTCAGTAGCAGGTTGTAGATCTTGTCAGTTAGCTCCAGCAGGGTGAACATGTGGTGCCATATGCACTCCTAGTTTCCAGCTGCTAAATATAACTAACATGAAGCAAAAAAGGAGATTTATTTTCCTCTGCTGCAGCTACAACAATAAAGTGACAATCAGCGCTGGCAGCAAGAGGGAAGTGGCTGGCAGGATTGAGTCCCTGCAATTTATTTTCCTTGGCAAATTGTAGTTTACAGTAGGAAGTGGTTTTAAAGGCTTCTGATGTTTTCTTCTAAAGTTACTGTCATTGTAGAAAAGTAGGGGGGAGAGAGCAAAATCCAACATGTTAATGCAAGATGGGGGAATATTGTGAACTCAAACTTCTCATCTTTCAAATGTCACCACTGTAGTGTCTATATGGGAAGGTAAATGCATATAAAGGGGGGCAAGAACAGCTAGTACCACCTCTTGTTTTTTAAAACTGCCAAAAAGAATTGCTTTAATCTCATCTCTTCCTCAGCAATGATCACATCACTCCCCCTTTATAAACAGCGGCTTCAAATCTTTATACCCAGTCCAAGAAATAGCTCAGGAAACCAGTGTGTGTTTGTTTGGGGTTTTTTCCTCCTGTCTGTTCACAGCTGAATTTAAATTAATTTCAGCATTAGAGTCAAAGGCTTTAGAATTGTTATGGAAATGTTTGGATTTTGTTTCTTTTCTGGGATGAGGTACTGTTAATTGATGTTAGCAAATGGATGTTTGCAATGTAAGCAAATGCAGCTTGAATATAGTGGCAGCCTGCAGCTGCTGGGGTCATGGTGGTGTTCCTCTATTTGGAACTACTAGAAGCCCGGAATGGGATTTATTTGACCAAATGTAAACATTTACATCTAAGTCAGTTGCCTAAGGCTCCTTTTCCAGTCAGTAGAAGTCTAGACAATATGGCCACTGTAGTCGGTGGTGCAGTTCTTCCCATTCCGCCCCAAACACCTGAAATAGGTCAGATGAATTATGACCTAAAAGTACTCATTTCTTCCCAGTGACTTAAAAGGATTCTAAGGTGGCAAAGTATCTCCATTACAGGCACCAAATCTTGACCTCAAGTTTAAGTAAGTGCTACCCCTGCCGTCAAATCAAGGAAATAAAAGTACTAAAAAAAAGTAGTGTAACTGCTTTTGTTTAATTTTTTTTCACTTGGATTGTTATGAAGGTACATTAATCACAGTTCTTTCTAATGGCTTAGTGGGAGGGTGATTAGATATTTCTTTAAGAGTGCAGCCTGTATTGATGCTTTCCCTGCAATACTTTGCAGTTCCAAAACTCCAAAGGCTTCTGGGAGAAACTCAACTCAAACTTGGAGAGTGTGAAGTATGCAGAACCACACTTGCATTACCACAATAATGTGCTCAGGAAGGAATGGCGTAACCTTTCAGAACAGGTAAATATGCATGTGCTGAAACAGTCTCCAGAGCTGCCGCTGAAGTGCATATTTTAAAGCCAAACACAGAAGAGTTAGCTTTTTTTATTTTGAGGATAAAGAAATGGGAATCTGATTACGGGAAGTGCAAAGACTTGCATTCATTTTACTTATAGGTGATTGCCTGTAAATCTTACTCTGTTAAAATAATGCAAGAAACTACACAAAAGCAGAGCTTGCATGTACCTTTATTGTCATGTAGGTTAGATGTGTGCAAGTGCCTATGAGCATGGGTAGTTGGAAGGTGGGTTGAAGCCCCACTATGCATTATTTCCATTCAAAGAGAAAACCAGATTCGTTTCTCATCTGCATTTTATCAGGGAGTATTCTAATTGCCCTTCTACTTTGTTCATTTGGGGATTTTTGTTTGTTTACAAACCAGAGAGAGGAGAGAAGAACCACAGCATATTTGAGGAATATTTTTGAAAATGCCAAAAAGTAGGTACTGTTTTCTATTATAATTACCCTTTCTTATTTTGTTGAAGGATTTAATGTGCCATTTAAATGGTTGATTAGGTATCTTACTTTAAAAAACATTATCCAGCTGGAAATCAATTATTGGAATCCTTGTAATCACTACAGCATGATCTGATATATCCAGGTCTCTAGAGCTAGGGAATTTGTGGTAGATATGAAGAGTTATTCTTACATAACCTAGACAGATAGAATTTTTTTATGCCGTATAATACCTTTACTAAATGTAGTCACATGTACAGGTTTTGGATTTCTTTAGCTGCCTTTGAAAGGTCATTTAAGCTTTTTAATGTCCTTATGTCCTTAAGCTTTTTGCGTCCTTTAGAGTAATGCATATGAAACAAACTGATTTTTCTTTCAAACCGCAGGGTGCTTTCTCATATGGACACTTGTGACTCTGGTAAGTAAACCTTGTCTTGATGTAGGCTTTAGCTGTAAGGTTTATTAGAACATTTCCATGTAGCTGTTGTTGGCTAAAATGAAATTGCTGTCAGTGTGTTCAACACTGAAGAGTTTGAGGCATTAAGATGAGTGGTTATTAAATTAGAGGTAATTTTTTTTTTCTCTGATAGATGTGATAGGATCATACACTGACTAGGAAACCCTTGAAAATAAAATTCCTACTTCATATTGGATGTAATAACATAAACAGTAAACCTGTGTCTGCCTAAGGATTTCTTCTTCAAGATTTTTCTCCTGGAGCAGAATATCAGTGACGCCAGGTTACTGTTTAGTCTTGTCCACTTACAGCTGCCTTGGCAACTCTAGAACTTGTGTACAGTAGCAGATTATGGCTGGTGAAAAATCATGGTGTATAGAAAGCAGACATGTAATGAATTTCCTTAAGCCAGGATCACTTGAGATTTTGTGATGCTCAGTTCCTCTGTCACAAATAAGTAAAACTGAAGTTAGCAGTAAATTATGTTCCTGCTTTTCCCACATTAGTGCCTTCTATGTGCCCTGCCACTGTGCTGTGAAATGATGCTGATCTAAGTGCCGCTCACTCCTTTCATTATGAAGAATTTTCAGTGAATTCATTTTCAGCCCCTAACACCGGTCATCTGCACCACTGCTGGTATTGCTCTGGGCCCTGACTTTGAGGGACCTTGTACTGACTTTGCTAGCCTCAGGTTCATGTTTTCCAAAGGTGCTTATTGATAAAGAAGTTAGATGTTTAACTGTTACTAGAGAATTCCTAGATAGCTGCCAGCCAGTAACAAGCATCATTGCAGTGTGTCTTCCCTGTAGATTTTTCTTCAGTTCCTTTAAAATCAAGCAACACAGATCTTTGTGCTGCCAACTGGTGGAGTAAATATATTTCAAGGTGAGCAAAGATGGCTGGAAAGAATTTTGGAAAAAATTTAGCACTTGGGTCTGTAAAATGTTGACTTGATTTTATGCTACACGATGAAATAAGAGATTGTTTTTCTTCCTTTGTTAGTAGACAGGAAGCACTGATTAGGTAATACAGAGTATTACGTTTCAGAAGATACTATAACTTCCTTCCATTTAGTTAGAAAAGTTGTGGTGTTTTACATAGCTATCTGCAAATCTGAATAACAGAAGCAGCCAGACCATGGGAGAGAACCAGGAAAGTGGGAGGTGATTCTGTGGAGTATTTACTTTGTGTCTAGCCATTTCCCTGGAAAACCCATGTAGCTCTTTTGGCTTGTTTGTAAAGCATATGCAAGTTTGAATAGCATATGCGTTTGCACTGGTGTTACCAGAAGGTTCTCTGAGCCTCTTTGCGCTAGTGAATCACCACACTGTAGTAACTCTCCCTTAAATATCAAAGAAAAGAGTAATGCAAATGAAGTGTAAAGTGGTGTGACAAGCTTGTGTTCCTCTGTGCTCAATGTTAAGCAATTGAGGGAGAAGATGGCAGATACAGGGTTGTTTTCCATTCCTCAGTTCTCTTACGCAGTCCTTGATTCTTCACTATCTTAATTCTGTATATGAGTAGATCAGACCACAACTTCTGTTTGTTTGTGTATGTTTCCAAGTACTTTTGAAGCTGGTTTAAGTCTGGTGGTATTTTTATAGCGTCATGTTCTTGAATGATTCTTGCTCTGTTTATTTCAGAGGAAAGGCTAGTACCTCTCTTTCAAGAGGAAGATTATCAGCAGCAATTACTAATGGGACTGGTATGTGTTTTTGTCACAGTGTACACTAGAGGACGCACAACCTCAACAAATGTAAAGAGTAAGCTTCTAAGTTCCAGTGCTGAGTAGCAGCTCACTCAAAGTAGTCATGGGACAAACATGGTATTTCTTAAAATTTAGAGTTCATATTCATGATATCATCTTAATAGGTTGTGATACCATAAGGCATCGGGGAAAAACAGCAATAGAAAGTTGATTTGTCAAACTGCTTTTTGCATACAACTTTTCTTTGGCTAGAAACTGTTATTCCATCCTCCTGGAGTTCATCTTAATCTGTCAGTTATTTTGGGGCTACTTTACGTCCTTAAAACATGTATAGGTGAATTCCCCATCCACTGCTTCCCTCAAAGAGATCACAGATCTTCTTGTTCCTCAATTTAACACTTTTTTTACTGTCTCCTTTTCCTTCTATCTCACTTCTGGGACTGTTGTGGCTGTTCTGAGGTCCTTTCCTCTTTTGCAGTGTTTTCACTGATGAACTCCCCAAAGGATCTACCATCCTTATGCTTCTGGGTAACAAATCCCATCTCAAATCCCTACCTGCCTTCCCTCTGTCTAAATACACATCTCCACTTATCTCTTGTTCTCTTGCTATTAAAACCAAATAAAACTCTTTCAGCATGCACTGGAAGGTCTCAGCACTGCCTCTGTGAATAGCATATCAACACTGTCCGTCCGTCCTAATCCAAGGCCAATTTTCATTCTTTTCAGTCTTCTCCCCTTGTTTCCAAGTTCTGCCTGTCATTCTCTGAAGCTTCTCTGCATTCCTTCCCTGCAGTTTATTCAGACAGATCCAAAAAGCAGGTCGCTGCTGTTCTTTGTCTATGCTTTCCTAGTACCTATATTGCTGTCCTGACACATTGAGATTAATCTACTTGTAAATTGCTTGAGACAGAGATTTTATTTGCCTCAGTTTTTCTCTGAGCTTTGGAGCAAGTAATGCTTCATAGTAACTCTCAGCAAAGAACAAGCATGGACTTGAGTTGCCATGAGAAGTTATGTGAGGTCAGAGAGTATTTCAGAAAGGAGAGGGTAGGGAGTGTCACGGACTACATGATAACAAACATCTGATTTTAAAGACTTCACAATTAATGTTTAACCTGAAGTTGCCATTAATCACTCAGGTTCTCAGGTTCTTGGCTACTGCCACAAACTGTACTTGTGCTAGTTTTCTCTGTCATAAAATCCCTCAGGTTTATTTGTATGTAATAAATACTTACATTCTCAGGATTCCATGTTCATATTAAAGTCCTTCTATCACCCTGTTCACTTGGCTTGATCCAGAGAGATGTAAGAACTGTAAGCTTTTTCTATTCAATGTTCTAGAAAGTTTAATTTAGCACTCATTTTGCTTAGTTTGCACCAAGCAATCATTTTGAATATTCAGGTCTGCTGTTGAATTTTGCAACCTTGGGATCTCACTCTGCACTGTTCCGTAAGGGGGGCTAATTTGTATTGAGCAGGAAATGCACTGGGTGGAGCTTTTGCATCTTTTTGAAGATGCCATAAGGATGCTAAATTGTTGGCTTTTTTTTCTAGATGGTTGCTCAGCTAAAGGATCACCTTATGAGACATCTACAGTATGTAGGAAAAAAGAAGATTGACCAAATAGTTTTGGATTACGTTGCAAACCTGGTTGGTTTGATTTCATAGTCACTATTGTGAGCAAGCATGTATAGAGGGGTGGGTCTTGGGTATGTACTGTGTGTATACAGCATGTGTTTGGTGGGAAGAGATTGTTTTTAAGGTGTTTAACCATATTTTGCTGCTTAATATTGTTTATATTGGTAAAAGACATAATATTTAAATAATAGTAAAAAGAGTTGTATTGGTCACTCAGAATACAGAAGAAACCGTTCCCTTTACAGCTGAGCAAAATATGGTCTACTTCCCAGAAGTGAAAATGTGAACTTACCGTAAGAGTTAAAAGAATAGTCTGTAGATCCATTTTGTTTCCTGTAGAATACATTGCTGCGTGTTTTGAATCATGAAAATGCCATCAGGGGAAATACAAATTAAGAAACAATTTCTCTCAAGTATCATACAATCACAGAATCTTTGGGTTGGAAAGAACCTTTAAAGGTCATCTAGTCCAACCCCCCCTTCAGTGAGCAGGGACATCTTCAACTACATCAGGTTGCTCAGAGCCCCATCCAAACTGACCTGGAACGTTTCCAGGGATGGGGCATCTACCACCTCTCTGGGCAACCTGGGCCAGGGTTTCACCACCCTCATTGTGAAAAATTCCTTCCTTATATCTAGTCTAAATCTACCCTCTTTTAGTTTAAAACAGTTACCCCTTGTCCTATTGCAACAGGGCCTGCTAAAAGGTCTCTCCCCATCTTTCTTCTAAGCGCCCTTTAAGGACTGGAAGGCTGCAATAAGGTCTCCCTGGAGCCTTCTCTTCTCCAGGCTGAACAACCCCAGCTCTCTCAGCCTGTCCTCATAGGAGAAGCGCTCTATCCCTGTGAGCATTTCTGTGTCCCTCCTTTGGACCCGCTCCAACAGGTCCATGTCTTTCCTGTGCTGAGGGCTCTAGAGCTGGATGCAGTAGTGCAGGTGGGGTCTCATCAGAGTGGAGCAGAGGGGCAGAATCGCCTCCCTCAACCTGTGACCATGCTGCTTTGGATGCAGCCCAGGATATGGTTGTCCTTCTGGGCTACGAGCGCACATTGCCAGCTCATGTCCAGCTTTTCATCCACCAGTACCCCCAAGTCGTCCTCGGCAGGTCTACTCCAAATCCCTTCATCCCACTGCGTGTACTGATACCAGCGGTTGCCCTGACCCAGGAGCAGGACCCTGCACTTGGCCTTGTTGAACCTCATGAGGTTCATCCCGTCCCTCAGGTGTGTCAACCGCAGCACTCAGCTTGGTGTCATCTGCAAACTTGCTGAGGGTGCCCTCGTGTCTGTGTCACTGATGGAGATCATATGGCATGAGAGTAAATCATCGCTACTCCTACAAACTGACTTCGATGGACTTTTTGTGAGTGTAACAGGAGACAGTTTTGCCTGAAGAAATCTATATAAACTACAGTGAAAACTTGCTTTCCAAATTTGTAATTTTCTGTATTTCATCCTCTTAAGAGAAACTTTAAAAAAATAAGCTGTATAAACTCTGACTTTCGTGCATAGAAGTTGCTGTACCTGGTTTTGTCTGTCTCAGCATCACATCCTTTAAGTGCAGAATGCAGAGTCTACAAGAGCTCACATGGCAAGTAGTAAATCATGTTCTCTGTCTTTGTGCTAGCCCTGTCACCCGATTCAGCAGAAAGTCTCCACAGTGCTGTTTTCTAGGGATGGAAATCTCAGGAAACTTTCTTGAGGCTACTGGTGCTTACACCTCTTCTGAAGTCCTGTGCAAATCAGTTGTGCTGTCAGTGTTACAATGTTCTCTGAACTGCTGCAGCTTCCACTGAGGTTGCTGACTTTTCTATTGAGGCCTCGCTCTATAGCTTGCCAAGTTGTTTTACTGGCTATCGGCAGTCTGATTTTTGTCTCTTTGTAGGAAGGAAAGAAAAACTAGTTTCTGATTTAAAATAGAAACAGTACGGCATGAACCAAAACTTTGTACCTGAAAAGAGTGCTGAAAGAAAAAGTGGAATGTTTCTTCTCCTTTCATTAATTTTCCAGTTATCATTTCTTCATTCTTAATATAAACTGAGATAAAAAAATATGAAAACACCTATGCAGCCTTGATCTGCAAGACTAAATTATTGTAGACTAAATCTTACAATCAAAACAAATCTCAGCCTTCCCCATCAGCAAATTCCTAGCTCTTAATATATTTTTTTTAATGTCACTAAAAGCAAGAATTCTGTCAATTCAATTTACAGACTTCTCATTCTTGAAAAAACTACTATAAACAAAGTATGTCTCTAAAAATTGATTGTCTGATGCATCTGGCTGAATGAGCTATCGTGCCCAGGTGGCCAAGAAGGCCAACAGCGTCCTGGCCTGTGTCAGAAACAGTATGGCCAGCAGGACTAGGACAGTGATGGTGCCCCTGTACTCAGCACTGGTGAGGCCACACCTCGAATACTGTGTTCAGTTTTGGGTCCCTCACTACAAGAAGGACATTGAGTTGCTGGAGCATGTCCAGCGAAGAGCAGTGAAGCTGGTGAGGGGTCTGGAGCACAAGTCTTATGAGGAGCGGCTGAGGGAACTGGGGTTGTTTAGTCTGGAGAAGAGGAGGCTGAGGGGAGACCTCACCGCTCTTTACAACCACCTGAAAGGGGTTGTAGCGAGGTGGGTGTTGCTCTCTTGTCCTACCGCTTGTTACTTGGGAAGAGAGGAAATGGCCTCAAGTTGCGCCAGGGGAGTTTTAGATTGGGTATTCGGAAAAATTTCTTCACAGAAAGGGTTGTCAAACACTGGAACAGGCTGCCCAGGGACGTGGTTGAGTCACAATCCCTGAAGGTATTTAAGACGTGTAACTGTGGTGCGTAGGGGCTGGTTTAGTAGTAGACTTGGCAGTGCTAGGTTAACGGTTGAACTTGATGATCTCAAAGGTCTTTTCCAACCTAAACGTTTCTATGATTCCATGATCTTAGATGCTGTTTGGAAATCTTCAGAAATTATTTCATGTTAGGCTTGGGTTTCCCTTCATGCTAGTCAAAACTCTTAAATCTTAAACCTTTCTGTATCCTAAATGTTTGGAAGTTCTTCATGGGAATGAATTGTTTTGATTCTTTCAACGGTTTTCTGTAGCATCAGCAGCATGTAGCTGAGCTACTGAAACTAATGAAACAGGAAGAGACTTGAAATTATTTGCTTGTCTGCTTTCATAAAAAATACTCGTTTATTACATTCAGGAGCAAAGGAGTGGCTGAGAAGAAGGCTCTGTGGTGTGTAGCCACTGTATAAATCAATTGCAGCTGAAGTTGAAGTAGCCAAGACATGGGAGCATTAACAGTTTCTCATAAAATGACAGATGAGTGGCTGGTTGCTGTCGGAGAACAGTGTGTATTTGTATACAGAGAAGTAACCTGGGGAAGTGTCAGTGAAATGTCTCAGTGGGAATTCCCTTGTTTGCCAAGGAGGTCCTCAGAGCCTAAGTATGCCTGGTTACCAGTTCACATGCCACCTAGCCTGCAGTAATTGTTCATATGTCCATATTCTCTCTCCACTGCAAGCTCTTCACTTCACTCTGCATCGGTTTCTGTCATTCTTTTCATTTCAGCAGGGCGGGGAAGGGGGGAAATAACTTACAGAAGCAGTGTGACGTTTGCTGCCCTGACAGCAAGTAGAAGAGGAAACAGAGTGAACAGACAGCCTGTCGCACAAGAAAGGGACAGACCAGAATAAACTGCGAAATTTCTGAAAGTTGCTGCGGCGACTGCACCTTTCTGGCTGATGTCTGTGGCTGGCTATCGTCTGATGTGGTCTTAACTGCAGAGGAATAGAAGACAGACACCATTTGGATTTGAGTTCCCTCAGAAGGGGAAGACTGTCTCATATCCCTTGTGCAGGAGGCAATCTGGAAGACAGCAAGACCCTGTCTTACTCCCTTTTCTCCTTTGTTCCTTCTTTGTTTGCTTCCATGTCTTTCCTGTAGAAACAGCCACAGGAGAGGAGCACTTGTGGCTCCAAATGACTTCAGTGGACCTTCAGTCTCCTTGGCATCTTTGCCTGGAAACGTAGAATGTTTCAATACAGCAAGATGCTTTGCAAATGCCAGCCTAGGCCCTACTGCCTGCACTGTCTCACTGTTGATCATGTTTCCTCTCACTGTTTTAGAGCACTCCAAGGGAGATGGTTTCTGATACTTGCCCAGAAAAACCTCATATTATATGTCTTTGTTACTAAATGAAAAATGGCTTTGCTGTGGAGGGATGGGTTTAGCTCTTAACTTGGTTCCCCCAGAGACCTGCTGCTAGCCATGGGGAGGAAGCTGCCTGTACTCCCTTTATAGAACAGATGTTTCCCTTCTCACATGCCCGTTGTCCTCTGTGTTATATACTGAAAAACGTTTGAGACATGGCTTTTCTTTCTGTATATATTTTCTACTGCATCCATTGTGCCTTATCTCCCAAGTGAGTAGTGCTATTGGTGAGGGTGTCATGTCACAAGCATGCATGTACTTAAGATTTAAGTATGTTGTGATAGCTAGGTTGACAGTCACTTAAGTTGTTGTCTTTCCATACCTTGTGCAAGCCTTACAGTTTGCTGTATTCTTAAGCAAAGAATATTGATTCTGGACTGTCATACCCATGAAAACAATTTTTGTTGCACAAATAATAAGAGGTGATTCTGGAGTTTGTAAGAAGCTTCCCTTC
This sequence comes from Phaethon lepturus, assembly GCF_000687285.1. Lineage (NCBI taxonomy): Eukaryota > Metazoa > Chordata > Aves > Phaethontiformes > Phaethontidae > Phaethon > Phaethon lepturus. The sequence continues at coordinate 39,840 of NW_010521122.1, forward strand.
ACCTCAACACTGATCTTCAGATCCAGCTGTAGCTTCTGATGCAGAGGCCTTAGCTGCACTCTGCTGGCCAGAGATAAAAGTCATTCTGGCAGCAGGTGTGGTTCTTGTGACCCTTCTCTGAAAACTGGAAATCACTAATTTCCTGGAAAATGAGTGGAGAAAACTTGCCATACTCCAGAGAGATTAAGCTGGACCTTTCCACTGTATCCAGAAAGTATGGATGGAAAATGTTAGGTAGTTATTCTGTGTCAAGTAGCTGTGCAAGGCTGGATGGAGTGGTGGAAGATGGAGGGAAAAGGTGCTACCTTGTAGAGGTACCTTGGCCAAGGTATAGAGGAGAGCACTCAGGACTGTTACTGAAGACCAATATTCCTGTTCTGGCCTTTGCATATGAACTTCTGTGTGTCCTGTTTCTCTCTTGCTCAGAGCCTATGACAAGTTGGAGGTTGGAGGGGGCAGAGCCTATGAGCAGAAAAGGAGGGGAGGTAAAAGGATTCCTGAATTCTGGCAATCTTTGTGGGAAAGGGGTTTGTAACATCTCGTGACACCTCTCTGCAAAACAGGGCTCAGACTTGCTTCCTGAGAGTTTCCTGGGGTTGGTTCATTAGTGTGCTTTGAGGCCCAGACATAAAAGGCGTAGAGGAAGTGTCTCAGCTCTGTTACTTAGAGACAGAAGTGGTGACAAATGACAGCCGTGTGGGGATGGCTAGAGGAAGTTATTTCAACTCTTCCATGTGTGGTTTCTCTTTCAGCTGCAGAAGCTTAGAAGGCCCAAGTCAGAACAGGGCATGTGGCTTTTGTATGCTGACAGTCTGTACTGGAGGTCAGCCTGGGAGCGCAAAGAAGCAACACTATGGGCCAAGGGATTGTTTTACTTCACTATGGACAAAAAGGAAACTCAGTAGAGGAGCAGAGGCATTTGCTTGTCTCATCTTTCTTCCTTGCCAGGACTAAATTTGTGATTCTTCCTGCAGACTTTTTTCAGCAAACTGAGTATTCTTCTGTATTCAGTATCATCCAGTTTTGTCTGGGCCCTCGGGACCTTTCCTTGCCAAATGCTCAGCCACTTGGACACGCAGTTTTTGCTTTCATGGCAAACGGATCTTTGAGAATTTGATGCAAGAGCATCAGTTGATCCCCAAGCAGCACAGTGTGTTAAGATGCTGTATGTCTTGCACAATGCTTTGATGAGCTGGAAGCACTTACTTTAAACTTTGGAAACAGGGCAATTCAGTTAAAATTCAAATTTTAATCAATTTTACATTTTAAGCCTCTACCAAAAAAAGATAAATACCCAAGTCTTAGAAGGAGTCTCATGAGAAGTTTTTATCATAAAGTGGTGTGTGAAACGAGTGAAGGCCAAGGGCCTGCTGTACATAGGCTGCTAGAAACATTCAGTCTTTTCTTTTTTGTTCTAGCTGAATCTGGTACATCGAATAATGAAGGAAGTTTGGAGGAGATACCAGCTTCATTCCTGCATATTCTGCTTGTGAGCAAGTCATTTGTTAAAGTTTTCAGCCTGTTTTTTAAAATATGGGCATAATTTGGGTCTTCAACAGTACTACTTGCTTGAACAGTCATTGCTTACGCTACTGTGAATGTCAGTATGACTGTCACATACTCTTTTTAATGATCTTGCTGTCCCTCTCTAAGCCAACATGAATATTAATCATCTAGACAGTTTTACGACTGGAATTTGAAGTTGCTGAGCATATAGTGGTCTTAATCTGGGTAGTGGGTGTTGACCTGGCAGTCACTTACACCAGCAGTCAAAATATTTCACCTATTGCCATTGACACCAGGAACTGCTGAGAGACTTGTAACTATGCAGTAGTGGGGGAAGGAGAAAGGGGACACCACAGAGGCCTTGTGTGTCAACAGTGGACAGCTAGTGCTGTTAGGTAACAGACACCTAAATAAACAAGATAGCATCCCATGGAAATTCACCCAAAATACATGCATTTATTGCACATACAGTACAATAAATTAACCATATCTCCAGGAGAGTGTGGGCATCTCAGGTTCCTAATATGTTGTCACTTTGTTAAATACAGCGATGAGAGAGGAAGTGCAGGAGAGTTTGCAGTGTTCCACATCATGAGTCGGATTTTGGAAGCTGCAAATGGCATGTGCATGCCTTTACCTCCCGGTAAGTCCTATGTTTTGCTGTTTTAATCATAAGTGAGGAGAACCGTGCTATGAATTCCTCTCAAAAGAGCACTAGTTGCAGCACATGTGTCAAGTTAGCTTTGGCAGTATTGAAAACTATTCAAGACGGTTGCAGAAGGGAAGACCCTTCATAAACACATACAAGTGGAGTGAAGCAAAACTGAATAGTTACTACACATACAGACAACGAATCAGAGGCTTGGTTTTCTGTTTTCAGCTTCCAGTGGAATGCTTGGGCACTGTCTTACCTTAGAACTAAGATTTAGACTGCTTTCACTTATGTATTTTTCTTAGACAGCTGGACTTTAGTGTCAATGGCTACAAGGGAAAATCCCATCCTGGAGCAAAAAAAAGTGTGGTTTGTCTCATGCTGTTGCCCTGCTAATATTTTTCAGTTTTATCCTGAAAGGATTACCTCCAGCCTTGGTGGAAGAGCTGATCTTGATGATAGACTCTTAATTTCCTAGAGCTCCTCATAATTGCTTAGAGTCTTTTTCAATGCACTTGCTTATTTTTGTTAGGGAAGCACTTCTTGACTTCTTAATGCTTTCTGATTCTGTTTGAATCTCTCTAGTTTGTATTTCCTGATGTGTTTTCAGTCTTTGAAATTGTTTTTGGTTTGAGGTTGTCCCTCAAACCTACACTGTGTGGGCGCAAATGCTGCCATGTAACAGTGTCACGTGATGACAAGACCATCATCTGGCTGATGTTACGATGCTGCCTGTGGGAATGTGTGGGTGGCAGCTACATACTGAGGGTGGTGAGGCCTCAGGTTTTGATTAGTTAGGAGGAAAGAGGGAGATTAAAAAAAATAGTAGAACAATTCAGATATAAGGCAACAAGCTTGGAGATGTTTAATGACTCTGTATGACTATAATGACTGTTTGCAGTCCCCTGGGCTTTCCTCTTTCTGGCAGGATTGTACTTGAGAGGACTTAAAGGGTGCCTAAATAAGACTACATGACTTTTGATAAACTGATTTCCTCACCAGCTAGAAACAGTGAGAAGCTAAGGAGAGTATTGGCTTTACCTAGAGTAATGCCAGTGTCTAATACAACCTTAGGAAAAAATATATACAGTTGTACCAAACAAGTTTGTCTTTTTCATAGGTTTTCACACTCTGCATTTGGGGCTTGGTGTTCGATGCCTCCCTCTGCACACCCTCCTGCACTATATTGATAATGGAGTCTTGCATTTGACGGAAACGTGTGTCAGGAAATTGCTGAAAGGTACAGTGAGTTTCATGTGTTTCATTTGCTACCAGCCAGCCTTTCAGCCGTTCAAAACTCAGACACAGGATTTATTGCCCAGGAGACTCAGTTCTTCTTCCGGAGTGCTTTTTCAGTGAGGGCTGTAGCTGATGGCATTGCCCACCTGAAAGGAGAAAATCAGGGCTCAGACTGTATCACAGAATCACAGAAACACTAGGTTG
>NW_010521123.1:0-15594 GCF_000687285.1 Phaethon lepturus
GAGCCCGGTTTTATCCCCTCCCCCCTCCAACCGTATGAAATTTAACAAGAACAAATGACGAATTTTAAACCTGAAATGGTGTAATCCTGGATGTATGTATGGACTAGGGGACAAGAGAATGGACTATAGCCCTGCAGAAAGGGATTTGGGGATTTTGGTTGATGGTAAGCTCAGTATGAGTCAACAATGTGCTCTGGCATCCAAATGGCCAGCCATATCCTTGGGTGCATTAAGCACCGATAGCTAGCTTCGATAGCCAATCGAAAGAAGTGATTGAGTCCTACTGGTAGTGTCCCACTGTACTCAGCATTGATGAGGCCTAACCTCAAGTACTGTGTGCAGATTTGAGCTTCAGTATGTAAGAAGGATATAAAAATATTAGAATGTCTCCAAAAGAGGGCAACAAATATGGTAATAGGACTAAGAGGGCATGACTAATAGCATCTGAGAATAGTAGGCTTGTTCAGCTTCAAGAAGAGGAGACTGAGGGGCGACCTAATTGCTGTCTACAACTGCCTCATGATGGGGAGCAGAGAGGGAGGTGCTGATCTCTTCTCTTTGGTGTCTGGTGATAGGACACAAGGGGACGGTTTACAGCTGCATCAGGGGAAGTTCAGATTGGATACTGAACTCATTCCAATCACCTGGTTCAGTTTTGGTGCCCCAAACCAGGTGCAGTTCACCAAGTTAGGCTTTGTAAAATGGAAGGATTTCTTCACATTTTACTTAAGATACATATTCATGTCTATTACTTGTTAGCTTTTGTAATAAACACTCATGGAAGTTACATTACAGTTAATTCCACCCTTCAAAAGTCCCTGTTTAATGAAGAGAAAGCAGCAATGAAAAACTAGTTGTCACCGATTTTCAAGTAGGTAGAAGATGCATAAAATACATATATACACAAACATAACATAACATAGAGCATGATGTATAATAATATATATGTATATATAATGAAATATGTACTTCTTCATAGTATCTCACAGATGTATTCCAGGGCTTTTTTTTTCTCATGATATTCTGGTATTATGACATTATTTCCATTTCCATTTCATTAAATCTGTGGAACTCTCAAATTTCCAATTCTGTGTAGTATTTCTGAATGTTTCGTGAGGATATGGATAATGCCAACCTTACTTCATTCTGCATTTATGAAAGCTGCAGTTTTTCTTCCTCAGCTGATAGATAAGAGGTTCAACTTGAATGAATGCTTACTTCGCAGGATTGATTTGTTTGGAAGAAATCTGGATAGGCTAAAATATATGAAAGAAGTGTTTTTACTGCATAAGTTCACAAGAGCAAGAAGAGAAACATTTCCCTCTGTGATATAGTTGTGCAAGAGTTCTTCAAAGCTTCCTACTTTGGGGTCAGGGTCAAGAATATACATGGTTATGCATGCAGTAGTAAACCATCTGGGTGACTTGCTGAAATAGAGGTTTACTCTTAATGGAATTAATGGCAACTACATTCACTCAGGCAATTTTTAAAAATGAAAAATATCCCCAACTGCTATTTTGACCACCTAGCTGTCTGAAACGTACTGATTCGTTAAAGGTTACAGTTTATGTATAAATATATTGCCTCTTATTCCCACCTGATGGCAACTAAGCACCACATAGTAGCTTGCTCCAACAGTAGGATGGGGGAGAGAATTGGAAGGGTAAAAATGAGAAAACTTGTGGATCGACATAAACAGAGTTTAACAGGCAAAGCAAAAGCCATACACACAAGCAAAGCAGAATAATGAATTCATTCATTACTACCCATTGGCAGGCAGGTGTTCAGCCATCTCCAGAAAAGCAGGGCTCCATCACGCATAATGGTTATCTGTGAAGATAAATGCCATAACTCTGAACATCCTCCCTTCATTTTTCCTCCAGCTTTATATACTGAGCATGGCATCATATGGTATGGAATATCCCTTTGACCAATTTGGGTCAGCTGTCCCAGCTGTGTCCTTTCCTAACACCTTGTGTACCCCTAGCCTACTCAGAGGGCGTATATAGGAGCACAAAAGACCTTGACTCTGTTTAAACACTGCTCAGCAAAAACATCTCTATATTATAAACACTGTTTTCAGCAAAAATCCAAAACATATCCCCATGCTAGCTACTATGAAGAAAATTAACTCTAATCCAGATAAAACCACCATACCATCTCACATAAAAACTCCAGCTAGGAATAATTTATTTTACTCAGATAATTGAGACACTGCTTTAGCTCTGAATTTGGATTCTTTAATTGAAAGAATATCTACTGTTATACACATCTCTCCAGAAAGTCTGAAAAGATACTTGAGTATGTCAGAGACAACCTTTTACTGCAGAAGAGGGACATGGTAACTGGTTGCAAGTGATTTTAAATCCCCATAATAGGGGATAACAGATTGAGAATCAGAAGATAAAAATAGTGTGGATGAAAGTGATCAAAAAGAATGTGACTCAGGTGCTGTAGTAATTAGATTTCTTTTCTTAGCTAGTTATCTAATATCTCTCTTTGGTAATCATTTTGTAAGTGTCTGTCTATACAGACTATTATGTATCGTTGCCAAAAAAGATGTAACTAGTTTAGGCTAGACACCTAACTTTAAGAAATGTAAAATTACCTGAGAAGAACACTATTTTGTACTTGGAAAATCACATCAGAAATCTAGTTGCTGGAAAAATTTGATGCCCAAAAAATACACTAAGGTAAAAAAATCAATTTACAGACAATGTTAGAAAAGATTAGACTTGTGAAGTCATTTAAAATGTGTTTGAAAAACATCACACCACAAATTTTTTGTACTTCTATATCAATTACTCTGTAATTACTGTAAATTATTTGAGAACAGGGTAAGGTGGATGCATATGCAGATATATTTAAGAGCTGTATATCAATACAGTGTATGGGACTGTACCATGCCTATAGTGCAGTGGGGGGGAAAGAGGCAAACCAGAGTTCCTAGGTTCTCTTGGGTAGTCCCATTTAGATTTCACCTCTTGTAGGAATCCACTCCTGTATGGATGACCGTATAGAAGTTAATTAAATTTTCTAATATATTGTCCTGTTTTCAGCTAGGATAGAGTTAATTTTCTTCAGAGAAGCTAGTGTGAGGCTGTGTTTTGGATTTGGGATGAGAAAATGTTGATAACCTGCTGATGTTTTCAGTTGTTGCTAAACAGTCAAGGACAGTCCAGCTTCTCATGCTGGCCTGCTAGCAAGAAGGCTGGGGGTGCACAGGAAGCTGGGAGGGGACAGAGCCAGGACAGCTGACCCAGGCTGACCAAAGAGATATTCCCTACCATATGACAACACGCTCAGTGTATAAAGTTGGGATGAAGAAGAAGGAAGGGGTGGAGGGACTTTCAGAGTGATGGCATCTGTCTTCCCAAGAAACGCGTGATGGAGCCCTGCTTCCCTGGAGATGGCTGAACACCTGCCTGCCCATGGGAGGTTTCTTGTTTTGCTTTGCTTGTGTGCGTGGCTTTTGCTTTCCCTATTAAACTGTCTTTATAGCAAACCATGAATTTCCTCACTTTTCTGTTTCTCTCCTCCATCCCACCGTGGGGGAGTGAGCAAGCGGCTGCATGGTGCTTAGTTGCCGGCTGGGGCTAAACCACAACATATATCTCAAATAAACTCACAGTAAGTTTGTAGTTGGTACAAAGTATCCTCACCTCAGTTGCTGAGGTGAGCAGCTCCAGTGCTGGCACGATCCACAGAAGAGCACTCTTCGGCAGTGCACAGGGTAGTTTCCCGAATCAGGGAAACTTCAGGGGAGCAGAGAGAGCTGCCAGGAGCCCGCAGCTCACGTGACAGCGACTGAGACCTGGATGGGGCCAGGAGCAAGGATGGCCAAGTCCCATACATCTGTAAAAGAAGCCATTAGGGAGCACCAGCAACCTCAGCGTGGTGTGTCAGCAAGGGTGTGGTACATCAGTTTGCGTGGCAGTTAACACAGGAAGGGTGCTGAAGCTCTATCTACCAAGCAGAAAGTCATGGCCTCTCAAAATTTTGCACCTGCTGTGACTGACACAGCTTCCCAGACAGAGCTATGATGGGAACATGCTGCCACCCAGCTGTCAGGCTGCAAGGTGTGCCTACTCTTATGCCAATATTGGACAGCAGCAGTGGGCACACCTGTGGGAGGTGTGCCCAGGTAGAGGAACTCCTCTGCTTGGTGACAGAGCTCTGAGAGGAGGTGAGTAGGGTGAGGAGTATCAGGGAGTCCGAGAGACAGACTACTAGAATGACACCCTACCTTTCCTGGGACAGGCCCAACAAGAAGACAGGATGCATGATAAGGAGGATTCCCTATCCTCTCTCTGCCTGGCGGAACACAGTGACTTAAGGGACAGGGAGCAATGGTGACAAGTTCCTGCCCAGTGCAGCAGGCGCGTCTCCTCTGTGACTACCCCACCTTCCCAGATGCTCTTGCATAATAGCTATGAGGGTCTGCAAGTGGAGAGCAGAGCCTCATAGCAGAACTGAACAATAATGAGGACGATGGTTCATCTAGATTGGAGGTGTCACTGAGGTTAAGTTGACCTATGCCTTGTGTCAAAACCACTTCCATAAAGAAAAAAAGATGAGTTATTGTCATAGGAGACTCTCTTCTGAGGGGAACCGGAAGTCCCATATGCAGACTGGACCCACTTATGGAAGTCTGCTGCCTCCCTGGGGCCTGGGATAAAGATGTGATGAGGATCATCATTCTACATCATTCCTACACTGGTACAGCTCTAAGGTTATTACCGATTATTGCTTTTTCAGGTAGGCAGTGATGAATTTGAAACAAGAAGCCCAAGGGCAATCAAGAGAGATTTCAGGGCCTTGGGACAAATGGTTAAGGCATCAGGAGCACAAGTAGTGTTTTCCTTGATCCTTACAGTTGCGAGGAGTGATGAAGCAAGAAACAGGAGGAATCAGCAGATCAATACCTGGCTCTGAGACTGGTGTCACTGCCAGAATTTTGTTTTTTTGATCATAGGTCAGTCTACACAACACCAGGCCTGCTGGCAACAGGCGGGGTACACCTGTCTCCAAGGGGAAAAAGGATCTTTGCACAGGAGTTAGCAGGGCTCATTGAAAGATCTTTAAACTAGATTTGAAGGGGAAAGGGATAAAACTGGGCTCACTAGAGACAAGCATGGGGGTGGCATGTCAAAGTTTGAGGGACAGTGTGCTAGTAAGGTCCTTCAGTCTGCCCTCTCAGTGGAGGTAGGGGATAGAGATCTATGTGGCAGCAAAGATACAAGGGTTATTGAAGTGTTAGAAACCTCGTAAGTGCCTGAAAACAGTCACATAGGAGTTAAGGCTTCTCCCCAGAAAAGATGGCAGGATCAATAGCCCAATTGAAGTGCATGTATGCCAATGCATGCAGCATGGGCAACAAACATGAGGAGCTGGAAGCCATTGTGCAGCTGGAAAACTATGGTATAGTTGCAGTCACGGAAACACGGTGGGATGACTCGCACAACTGAAGTGCTGCAATGGATGGCTATAAACTCTTCAGAATGGATAAATGAGGAAGGAAAGGAGGTGGGGTGGCTCTGTATGTTAGGGAGTGTTTGACTGTCTAGAGCTTAACAATGATAATGACAGCATTGAGTGTTTATGGGTAAGAATCAGGGGGAAGTCCAACAAAGCAGATATCATGGTGGGAATCTGTTACAGACTACCTAACCAGGATCAAAAAGCAGCTGAAATATTCTATAAGCAGCTGGGAGAAAGTCTCATGATTGCTAGCCCTTGATCTCATGGGGGACTTCAACACTACAGATGTCTGCTGGAAATACAATACAGCAGAGACGAAGCAGTCCAAGAGGTTCCTGGAGTGTGTGGAAGATAACTTCCTGACACAGCTGGTAAGTGAGCCAACTAGGGAAGGTGTCCCACTGGACCTGTTGTTTGCAAACAGAGAAGGACCTGAGGGTGATGTGATGGTTGGAGGCCACCTTGGGCATGAAATGATAGAATTTTTGATTCTTGGTGAAGTAAGGAGGGAGGTTAATAGAACTGCTACCTTGAACTTCCAGAGGGAAGACTTTGACCTGTTTAGGGGACTGGTTGACAGAGTCCCTTGGGAGGCAGGGCTGAAGGGCAAAGGGGTCCAGGAAGGCTGGATATTCTTCAAGAAGGAAATGTTAAAGGCACAGGAGCAGGCTGTCACCATGTGCTGAAAGACGAGCCAGCAGGTAAGAAGACTGGCCTGTCTTGAAGAGCCTTGGCTGGAACTCAGCAAAAAATAGAGAGTTTATGACTTTTGGAAGAGGACTACAAGGACATCGTGAGGTTATGCAGGGAGAATATTAGAAGGGCCAAAACCCAGCTAGAACTCAATCTGGCTACTGCAGTAAGAGACAAACACACACAAAAAAAGTTTCTATACATACATTAGCAACAAAAGGAGGGCTAAGGAGAATTTCCATCCATTATTGGATGCAGGGGGAAACATAGTAACAAAGGATGAGGAAAAGGTTGAGGTACTTAATGCCTTCTTTTCCTCAGTCTTTAATACTAAGACCGGTTGTCCTTCGTGTACCCAGCCTCATGAGCTGGAAGACAGGGATGGGGAGCAGAATGAAGTCCCCATAATCCAAGATGAAAGGGTTAGTAACCTGCTAAACCACATACACAGGTCTATGGGGCTGTATGGAATCCATGCAAGGGTACTGAGGGATCTGACAGAACCGCTCACCAAGCCACTTTGAATCATTTATCAGCAATCCTGGCTAACCACAGAGGTTTCAGTTGACCGGAAGTTAGCAGTTGTGACGCCTATATACAAGAAGGTCCAAAACGAGGATCCAGGGAACTACAGGACTGTCAGCCTGACCTTGGTACTGGGGAAGATTATGGAGCAGATCATCTTGAGTACTATCACATGGCACATACAGGACAACCAGGTGATCATGGGCTTATGAAAGTCAGGTCCTGCTTGACCAGCTTGATCTCCTTCTATGACAAGATGACCCACTTAGTGGATGAGGGAAAAGCTGTGGATGTTGTTTACCTAGACTTCAGTAAAGCTTTTGACACTGTTTCCTGCAGCATTCTCCTGGAGAAAATGGCTGCTCTTAACTTGAATGAGCGTACTCTTGGCTGGGTCAAAACTGGCTGGACGGCCAGGTGCAAAGAGTTGTGGAGAACGGAGTTAAATCCAGATGGCAGCAAGTCACAAGTGGTTTTCCCCAGGGCTCAGCATTGTGGCCAGTTCTGTTTAATATCTTTATTGTCGATCTGCATGTGGGGATCAAGTGTACCCTCAGTAAGTTTGCAGATGACACCAGGCTAGGTGGGAGTGTTGATCTGCTTGAGGGTAAGAAGGCTCTGCAGAGGGATCAGGACAGGCCGGACCGACGGGCCAAGATCAGTTTTATGAGGTTCAACAAGACTAAGTGCCAGATCACAACAACCCTATGCAACACTAGAGGTTTGGGGAAGAGTGGCTAGAAAGCTGCCTGGCGGTGTTGGTTGACAGACAGGTGAACATTAGCCAGTGGTGTGCCCAGGTGGCCAAGAAGGCCAACAGCATCCTGGCTTGTATTCAGAATAGGAGTAGGGAAGTGATTGTGCCTCTGTACTTGGCACTGATGAGGCCACACCTCGAATACTGTGTTCAGTTTTGGGCCCTTCACTGCAAGAAAGACATCGAGGTGCTGGAACATGTCCAAAGAAAAGCAATGAAGCTGGTGAAGGGTTTAGAGAACAAGTCTTATCAGGAGCTGCTGAGGCAACTGGGGTTGAAGAAAAGGGTCTGGAGAAAAGGAGGCTGAGGGGAGACCTTATCACTTTCTACTACTACCTGCAATGAGGTTGTAGTGAGGTGGGTGTTGGTCTCTTTTCCCAGGTAACAAGTGATAGAAAAATGGAAATGGTTTCAAGTTGCTCCAGGGGAGGTTTAGAGAACAAGTCTTATCAGGAGCTGCTGAGGCAACTGGGGTTGAAGAAAAGGGTCTGGAGAAAAGGAGGCTGAGGGGAGACCTTATCACTTTCTACTACTACCTGCAATGAGGTTGTAGTGAGGTGGGTGTTGGTCTCTTTTCCCAGGTAACAAGTGATAGAAAAATGGAAATGGTTTCAAGTTGCTCCAGGGGAGGTTTAGATTGGTTATTAGGAAAAATTTATTCAAGGGTTATCAAGCATTGGAACAGGCTCCCCAGGGAAGTGGTTGAGTCACCAGCCTTGGAGGCGTTTAAGAGGTGTAGGTATGGAGCTTAGGGACATGTTTTAGTGGTGGACTTGTCAGTGCTAGATTAACGGTTGGACTCAATGATCTTAAAGGACTTTTCCAACCTAAGTGATTCTATGATTCTATGATTCTATGATTAGGGTAGTAATAAGGGTAAACCACAAAGACCAAATATCTAAATTACATATATGTTGTAGAACAATCACATGAGTATAGTGAATTTATTTGGATTAAAATGAATTTGCTAGAATTAATTGTACAGAGAAATTATAAATATGAGAATATTCATTATTATAGCAATAACAAATGTGCTATTAATTACTTAAGAATAATATGGAAAAAAATTGTATTCTCTCTTTAGTCATTCTATATTATGTAACCACCCAGGCGAAGGGCTCCAGAGCGAAGGATTGAGCCGGGGGACCGTTCCAGAAACGGCAAAACCACCAAGGTGGCAGCGTGGGGAGAGCGAGGGTGCCCCAGCCCCGCCGCAGGCCGGCACGGACGGGCTCCTGGTGTGTGGCAGCACTGACCCAGCATAGGCAGGGACAGGAGCGGCAGCGGCCAAAGCCCCTCACGTGCCAGAGCAGCCCCCGGGAGCGCGAGCGACCTGGAGCGCGTCATAAGGGCATGGTGCGTAATAACAGCATGGCGTGGCAGTTTGCGTGGCAGTTCCCACAGGGAAGGTGTCTCACCGAGGAGAGCAGTTCCAGTGCAGATCCAAATGAGGCGTAAAGGTGCCTAATGGTCACTTGCTGAGACCACCCCCACCTCCCCTCGTAAAAGAAGCCCCGAGGGAGTGCAGTGACCAGGTCGAGCAAACAAGCAGTGAGGGGGCGTTTGCAGGGTGTCACCCCAAGGCATCGCAGTTTGCGCAGCAGGACGCGCGGGCAGGCGCTAAGAGCTCCTCTAGTGCAAGAGATACGTTCAGTAAGTTCCCAGTCGGCAAAGAGAGAAGCAGCGGCCTTCTTGCTGTAAGTGCTTTCTCCGTTAACGCGAGCAGGGCACGCGGGAGAGCTCCGCCATGGCCAGGCGGAAGGCAGTGACCTCTACACTTGCCAGAATGGATGTGGGAGCCCAGACAGAGCTCCCACGGAAACACGTGGCTCTCCAGGGCACAGACTGCAGGGAGTGCCAGAGCCTTGCCACTGGCAACAAGTGGCAGTGATGAGAACTGCTGCATCTGCTGTGAGCAGGTGGACGACCTGCTCAGCCTGGTGGCAGAGCTGTGCGAGGAGATTGAAAGGTTGAGGAGCATTAGGGAGGCTGAACAGGAGATAGACTGGTGGAGCCAGGCTCTGCCCTCCTTGAAAGAGAATTGGGAGCACTCTCCAGAGAGCACCCAGGATCAAGGGGCCTCTGTGTCCTGCCCCTGTCAAGCCAAAGGCAGAAGCTGAAATGAAAAGAGTGAGTGGAGGCAAGTCCATGGTAGGGGCAGCAAGCGAAATCACCTTTTGCCCACCTTACCTCCCCAGGTGCCTCTGAGCAACAGGTATGAGGCTCTGGTTGAGAAAGAACAGCCAAATGAGGATGTGGATGATGGGCAGGCTACACCAGAGTTGTCTACACAGTCAGACAGGTCTACTGCCTGTATCGCCACCCCACACAGAAGGAAAAAAAGAAGGGTTGTAGTTGTAGGCGACTCTGCTCTGAGGGGAGCAGAGGGTCCAATATGCTGTGTAGACCCTCCTCACAGGGAGGTCTGCTGTTTCCCTGGAGCCTGGGTTAAGAATGTCACTAGGAAACTTCCTAGTTTAGTGAGGTCCACAGATTACTACCCATTACTGATTTTCCATGTGGGTGGAGAAGAAGCAGCAATTTGTAGTCCATGAACAATGAAGAGAGAGTTTAGGGCCTTGGGATAGTTAGTGAGAGAATCTGGGGCACAGGTTATTTTTCCTTCCCTCCTTCCCATTGAAAGCAGTGACACTGGAAGGAACAGGAAGATCCAGTCCATTAACACGTGGCTCCATGGCTGGTGTTATGGCCACAATTTTGGGTTTTTTGATAATGGGATGGCATACATGGCACCAGGAATGCTGGCATCAAATGGGAGACACCTCTCTCAAAGGGGGAAGAGAGTCTTTGCCCAAGAGATAGCGGGGCTGATTGACAGGGCTTTAAACTAGATGTGAAGGGGGAGTGTGATAATAATATCAAGATTGTCTGTGACAAATTGATCAACTCCCTTCCTGAAATGCCTGTACACCAATGTACGCAGCATGGGGAATAAACAGGAAGAACTAGAGATCTGGGTGTGGTCAGAGGGCCATGATATCATTGCAGTCATGGAGACATGGTGGGAGAGCTCACATGACTGGAACATTGTCATGGATGGCTATGTCCTGTTTAGGAAAGATAAACCAGGAAGGCGAGGTGGTGGTGTTGCTCTTTATGTACATAAACAACTGGAATGTATTGAGCTCTGCCTAGAGGGTGGTGAAGCACCTGTTGAAAGTTATGGGTAAGAATCAAGGGGCAGGCTAATATGGCCGATATTGTTGTGGATGTTCACTGTAGACCACCAGACCAGGAAGAAAAAGTAGATGAAGCCTTCTACAAACAGCTAGAAAGTAGCCTTAAAATCACATGCCCTGGTGCTTATGGGTGACTTCCATCACCCAGATATTTGTTGGAAAGGCCACACAGCTAGGCACACACAATCCAGAAGGTTCCTGCAGTGCACTGATGACAACTTTCTGACACAGGTGGTGGAGGAGGCAATGAGGAGAGGTGTGCTGTTGGACCTTGTATTAACAAAGAAGGAAGGGCTGGTTGGGGACGTAAAGGTTGGGGGTAGCCTTGACTGTAGTGATCACGACATGGTGGAGTTCCGTATCATAGGAGGAAGAAGCAGGGCGATAAGTAAGATTGCGACCCTGGACTGTAGGAGGGCTAAGTTTGTCCTCTTCAAAGACCGACTTGGAGGTATCCCATGGGCTAGGACTCTAGAAGGTAGGGGAGCCCAAGAGAGTTGGTTAATATTTGAGCACCACTTCCTCAAAAGCATTCCTTTAAGTAAGAAATCAAGCAGAGGAATCAGGAGACCCCCATGGATGAGCAAGGAACTGCTGGAAAAACTTGTACGGAAGAAAGGTGTTTACAGTAGGTGGGAAAAGGGACTGGTTGTGAGCACCACTTCCTCAAAAGCATTCCTTTAAGTAAGAAATCAAGCAGAGGAATCAGGAGACCCCCATGGATGAGCAAGGAACTGCTGGAAAAACTTGTACGGAAGAAAGGTGTTTACAGTAGGTGGGAAAAGGGACTGGTTGCTTGGGAGGACTATAGGAATGTTGTCAGGTTGTGCAGGGATGCAACAAGGAAGGCCAAGGCCCTCTTGGACCTAAATCTGGCGAAGGAAGTAAAAGAGAACAAGAAGGGCTTCTTCAAGTATCTCAGTGGTAAAAGGAAGACTAGGGAAAATGTGAGACCTTTGGTCAATGAAGTGGGAGCCCTGGTGACAGACAGAGGAGGCCGAGAAGGCAGAGTTACTGAATGTCTTTTTCATTTCAGTCTTTACTGCTAAGACTACTCCTCAGGAATCCCAGACCCTGGAGATAAGCAAAAAAGCCTGGAGGGAGGAAGACTTTCCACTGGTCGATGAGGTTTGGGTTAGAGATCATTTGGCTGAACTGAACACTTTCACTCTGAACTGAACACTTTCACTCTGAACACTCTCTGTTCATTATAGGAATACAGCTTTTGGAGCCTGACAAAACCTGTTTCAAGGACAGGAAGTTGACTGTCTTAGAAAAACATAAAAAAATCATTCTAAATGGACCCAAAAGTGAAAAGAACAGCCTCTCTTCAGACTTTTTGCAGCAAAGACCTCAAGACAGTGGTGACTTCCTGCAGTTCTGACCCTTTTCTTATTGAAGTCTAGCACCATTGACCTTAAAACCCAGAAGTGCCTGGAAAGCATGAGCAAAACATAGAAGAAAGATATAGCCCATAGAAAATGTGTGCATATCAGTTCTATGGGTACTATTTTGGAACATGCTCTACTAATAGCATCATTTGGACTTAAGAGTAGCATTTAAATATTTCAGTACTTAAAGAGGGCTAAAAAGAAAGATGGAGACAGACATTTTTATCAGGGCTTCTTGCAACAGGATGAGGGGTAACATTTTTTATCTAAATGAGGGTGGATTTAGACTACATATAAGGAAGAAATTTTTCACAATAAGGGTGGTAAAACATTGGAACAGGTTGCCCAAGGAGGTGGTTGATGCCCCATCCCTGGAAACATTCCAGGTCAGGTTGGACAGGGCTGTGAGCTACCTGACATAGTTGAAGATGTCCCTGCTCATTGTAGGTGGGTTGGACTAGATGACATTTAAAGGTCCATTCCAACCCAAACTATTCTTTGATTCTATGATTCTATATCTTGATTGAATTGCTAAAACTTAATAAGATTATCAATTAATTTGTGGCTCCATATATAAAGTGTGTTTCTTTAGCACACATAAACTGAATATGATGTTTGATCTTGTGCCTGGTCTGTGAGGCTTTGTTGAAATTTGAATGCAATGAAATGTCCATCCTAATTTAGTGCTCAAGGTTACATTTTAAGACGATGATTCTATTTGTCCTGACAGTATTAAGATGAGCTGTCCTAGAAAAGCTCTTTATGTGCTGTCACAGTCATTTATATGACAAGCTCAGATTCCTGTGTTTTAGATGGTTAAAATTTGGTGGGAGGACTCTCATTTGCAGTGCCCCAAACCCCTCCCTTTCAATGTATAAATCTGGACATGCACCTTATTTTGATTCTTTTTCTGCTGACACAGCAAAATAGTAGGTAAGAAATGGCTTATCATCAGGATGTAAATCACAGTAGTCTGGAAACCTTTTAGAACTGTAAAAGTTCTGCAGTGAAATTACAGGGTTAGGGCAGGATGCTCTCTTCTCTGCTACTTGTCTGTGCCTTTTTGTACTGTTTATCTTAATGAATCATGAGTTACATAAGCCAAAAGTCTACCTTTTTCAGTGTTATTTTTTTGCCCTGATACTCTTATGGCTTGATATATCTTTAAAATACTAAAACATTGATTATTCTGTAAGATGAGACAGTGCCAAGGAACACCAGTCTGAACTTCAGTATAATTTAACAAACATTGGACCAAAACTTTGATGATGGTCCCCTTCCTCACAGTGCACAGAAAGAGGATACTCATTTCAGGGTAATGTACATTCTTTTTTCAGTGAGGGATGAGTCATGCTTTTGCACATATTGGGTTTGTGACTAATTAAGAAGGGTGTTGCAATGAAAAAAACAATACAACCACCTGTTCAATTTGAACTGACTTAATGTGTTTGGTTTTTGTATAGAAATAAAAAAAAACAAAAAAGAAAATTGTTTTGATTGATGATTTTGCAGTAATTGTAATCCTGGAGGCCTTTGTCAATTGTGAATGGAAATATCTAGACATTCTGATCACATGTAAAAACAAATTTAAGAAAAAAATATTTTCAAATCAAAATTCAACATAAATGCTGAAGGTGGTATCATTAAAATGAATTATTCTAATAATTACAATTATTCTTTTTCTCATTTATAAAAAGATATCAGGTGTCAGACAAAGAAGTAAGAAATTCCTGTAGGATTGATGTGGTGGGTTGACCCTGGCTGGAGACCAGGTGCCCACCAAAGCTGCTCTACCACTCCTCCTCCTCAGCTGAGCAGGGGAAAGAAAATATAAAAAAGGATTCTTGGGGCAAACAGGGAGAAATCACTCACCAACTACTGTCATATGCAAAAGAAACTCACTTTGGGGAAATTAGTTTAATTTATTGCCAATCAAAATCAGAATAAGGTAATGAGAAATAAAAACCCAAATCTTAAAACACCTTCCCCCACCCCTCCCTTCTTCCCTGGCTCAACTTTGCCCCAATTTTCTCTACCTCCTCCCCCTGAGCGGTGCAGGGGGATGAGGAATGGTCACTTCATCACACATTGTTTCTGCCCCTCCTTCCTTCTCAGGGCGAGGACTCCTCACACTCTTCCCCTGTTCCAGCGTGGCATTTCTCCCACAGGAAACAGTTCTCCATGAACTTCTCCCACATGAGTCCTTCCCACAGGCTGCTGTTCTTCACAAACTGCTCCAGCCTGGGTCCCTTCCACAGGGTGCAGTCCTTCAGGAACAGACTGCTCCATCGTGAGTCCCCCATGTGGGGTCACAGGTCTTGCCAGCAAACCTTCTCCAGTGTGGGCATCTCTCTCCATGGATCCACAGGTCCTGCCAGGAGCCTGCTCCAGCATGGGCTTCTTCATGGGGTCACAGCCTCCTTTGGGTGCATCTACATGCTCTGGTGTGGGGTCGTCCATGGGCTGCAGGTGGATATCTGTTCCAGCATGGACCTCCATGGGCTGCAGAGGGACAGCTTACCCCACCAGGGGGACAGCTTACCTCACCATGGTCTTCACAATGGGCTGCAGAGGGATCTCTGCTTCGGTGCCTCTAGCACATCCTCCCCCTCCTTCTTCACTGACATTGGTGTCTGCAGGGCTGTTTTTCACATATTCTCACTCTTCTCTTTAGCAGCAGTTGCTGTTGCCATTTCTTTTCCCCTTCTTAAATTTTGTATCCCAGATGTGCTACCACCATCACTGCTTTGCTTGGCCTTGGCCAGTGGTGGGTCCATCTAAGAGCCAGCTGGCATTGTCTCTACTGGACACTTCTAGCAGCTTCTCACAGAATCCATCCCTGTAGCCCCCCTGCTACCAAAACCTTGCCGCTCAAACCCAGTACTACCGAAGACTGGAAAGCTGACACTTTGCTTTATTGTTGGATCATCCTGACATCAATACCTGCAGGAATCAGTGAAGATAATTGTTCATTGTAACTGCAACTGAGTGGAGGCGTCTCAAGGATGTGAGACTGTGTTCTCAGTTCTCTCAGTCATACATGACAGTCGAAGAAACTGTCACTGGTATCTTTATCTTATCCTTTCTTCCTCAGCTTCTCTTTAACTGAATTACATGGCACCATTGCTTTCATATTTATGATGCATGGCCAAGGAAAAGGACTTCGCCAGATCTATAAAATGACCTTCTATTCTGGATATTTGGAGCAAAATAATAGCAATCATAGCTCACCTAATACATTCTAAACAATAAGCACATCACCATGATGGATGAGCCAGCACAACAACTCAGATGCTACCTATATTTTTCTAATTTTACCAGTTATTCTTCTTTTGATGTGTTCCTTTTTGGTTTTCTGCTCTCTGGTGAGAAAAAAAATGAACACCACAATTCAGAAAACACTAAGTCTTTGGGATCACGTCATTGTTCTGAAGAGACTTGAGAAACAACTTACAAAACCTAAAATTGCCTAGCAGATTAAAAAGGTAAACCTTGAGTTTTGTGCTTCATAGCATTAAAACTGGCTGGATGGCCGAGCCCAGAGAGT
>NW_010521124.1:0-4150 GCF_000687285.1 Phaethon lepturus
TTGGGAATCCGGTCCTGGGGCGGGGCAGAACGCCAGGGCACCGTGTCAGCATCAATTTAGCCCCTCATTTTATAGGCGCCTCCATCTAAAGCTGGGAGAAAGAGCTCCAGGTGAAGGGGCACTGCACAATGATTAAGGGTAAACCTTTTCTATTCACAAATAAAGGGCAGATGCTGCCGATATCACCTCAGCCTCCAGGAATTCATACTGCATACTGCAACACCCTCGTGCAGAAACAGGCTGCAAGAAGCTTGCAATCCAGCCAAATGCAGCGCACGGTATTGTGTAAAAACACAGACAAGGGAGACCTCATTATCCCATTAAACATTTACTCCCAACTATGCCATCGCTATTTGCTAGTAATTGTCAGTCAGCCAGACTGTAAACTATTAATTCAGGATCTGGACACTGTGCAGACTTATTGATCTTTAGTTTTCTGTGCTGAGTAATTTTATTGCTATCAAAATATGTATTCAGTGTGTAAGACTGAATAGAGGTGACTCTCCCAGCACTGGCTTCAGTTTATGGTTGTTTGTAGCAATATACATGTGAATAAATGGGACATGTCCATTATCTCGTGTTAGGAAATAAATTGTAGGCAATATTTTCTTCGTTTTATTTATTTTTAGAAATTGAGCTGATGACAAAGCAGAAATTGCAAACAGGTTGTCAGACAAGAGGTACCTCAGATTTGCTCTGTAAGTGAAAATAACCATCCACTCGAAAATGACACCTTTAAATTAATTTTTAAAAAATGCATAAGTTCCTCTTTAATGGGGAAGTCTTTTGTGCTGTGTTGTGGGGCCTGAAAGGGTAAACGCAGAACCTTTTTTAAAAAGAATCTCCTGTCTCTGTGTAGACATTTTGCTATGCAAAGAACATGTTTTCATCTCAAATGGTTTCCTTCCCGCAGTGAAGAACAGCTGCGTCAGTGCAAGTAACCACATCCCCATAACAAAGATCAGAATTAAGCCTTTAATTCAAATGTGTGTGGCTTGTGTTTTCTTACTCCTTCTACCCTCTTCCTTCAAAATGGTGTGAATATAAAAGCAAGATCATGCCAACTGGTGTGTGCTCAAGGCCTACAGATGGGGAATGAAGGTGCTCCCTGGCACCTTGCAAGAGTAGGTTCTTCTCTTCCGCTGGAGCGGGGGTTTGGGGAGCGGTGGGTTTGCATCTCTTGCCCACTGCCTCGTTACACTGTTCAGTTATCTGCGCAGTGCTGTGTTTAACACTGTTGTGCCTGTGGACCTGAGATTTCTGAAGCACTTCTCTCCACGTTCACTGTTCTTCACATTTGTTGCAACGTGGCGTGTTCAGTCTCAAGTATACAAGGCCTTCTTTTGTACTTAGCAGGTGGGATATAGTTCAAAAGACCTTTAGGCTTTCCTTTTGCTCCTTTACCTTTGGTACACAGAGAGCTCCCGCAGCCTGAATAAGAATCATGGATCAAGGAGGAGAAAAAAGTTGGGCTGAGGTGACAACCTTGAACATAAGTTTTAAGCAAGCATCGATTCACATCTCTCATCTGTAGCATCAGGAGCAGGAGGCCTCACCTAACTGAAATCATGATTTCATGGGCGCTTTCACCCAGAATACATCTAAAAGCTACTGAAAGCAGTGAGCCCCCATCCTTTCTTCCCGCTCCAGCTATGCACTCCTGTAACCTGCCTCCTGCAGCATTGGCAAACGTGAAGCCCTGCAGCAAGCTGATCCAGCTGAAAGCCGTCCTTTTCCTCTCTGTGATGTAGGTGAAATTGCAATGAATGTTTCACTAAGGCCTGATTGCTATTCAGATATCAGTTTCTTCCTGTAAATCATGAACGTTTTTGCTTAACAGTTCATTGGGCTAATAATTCTTTACACAGGAGGAGCTCATAAACCCCTCTCTTTTGCTTCTTCTGGCCTTTCCTTCCCTCTAACCCTATTTACATCCTGCAATGTCTGCTACCATGCTCCCCGTGGGACTAGTGCTGGTTTTTGAAATAGTAAAATAAAGTATCTGTTACTTTTGGGGCCAGGACTAAGTAATCATAGTCTATGCATAAACCATGAATGATACTGTGCTTTCCTATGCATTTTGCTGTTTGATTCCCAGTATGCATAGTAAATTATCCTAACTAATGAGGAGGGAAAGAACATTGTATATCACAGAGCCAACTCTCCCAGGGTTAGCACGCAGCTGCCCTTCACACTGTACCCCATGAGAGCTACATCATATTGCAACATGATGCGGCTTTGCAGAATGAGCGTGAGCAACCATCAGGAATCTCTGAAGCTCTAGCTGTGACATGTTTAATGGTTCCTTCAGCAGCTGTGTTGATTCTTATTGCAGCATAATAGCGCTCATTTATTTTCATGTGCAATGGCTCCAGATGCGTGCAAGCAACAGCCCCGTCCATGTTTTGTTCCGTGGAGACAGGTGATGACTATGTGACTTCAGCACCCATGGTAAAGTGCCTTGTAAATTCTGCAAAACCAGTGTGGCAGCTGGTGTTAATCTCATTTTATTTCTAAATATAGATCTATGAGATTCAGCTGAAACTAATTGAGAGAAGCGAGAGCTTCAGGGATGGGATACCTAATGGAGAACAAGGCTGTACAATGCTTTCTTCAGTATTGACCTGTGGAAAAACAAAACATGGCAATTTCTCAGCTGGTGTTAATTAGTACAGCAGGTGAGAGGAGATGGGGCAGTTTATAGCCGCTGCAAATCAAGGATCATACCTTTATTCAGTGTAAATGAAGTCTTCTCTCTTTTTCTGGTCCCCTCCTCTTCAGACTGGGCTTTGTCTATGCTGCATCCTTTGTGCTCTGCAGCAAGCCCGTTCCTCCTCTAGCACTACCGTAGGCCTGTAAGAGCCTATAAGAACTTCCTAATTCCCTCTTCCATTATCCCCTCCCCTTAGCTGTACTTCCTAATTTCTTTTTTTCCTCCACCATTGTCTAATATTATATTCTGCAAGTAAATTCTTTAAAACTGTTTAGGCCTAATAAACTACAGAGGGCTGCTTCTTCTGATAAATGTGATATTATGAAATAAAATCTGCAGGATCAGGTTTTGTATTTTAATTGCAAAAGACTTACAGGCTTTGGACCAAATTCAGTCCTGTGTTTCAATTCAGCTTCAGTAAGAAGAAATGTAAGAACAAATGGGCTTGCGTGATATGTTATGATCGTATTGCTTTTCAGTAGCAACAAATTTCCCTGGCTGCTGTAAGTAACTGATCTCTATTATAGCATAATCTTGATGTTTAAGATCTCAGAGATTTCTCTGAATCTGAGAAGACACTTTGCTACTCAACCACCAAATAAATGTTTTAATAATAACTCCATCTAATATAGTGCTCTTCTTATTCTCTGTTCTTATCTTTGGTCTTGTAGCAGAAAACGCAGTGTCATCAGGTCTGTTGCACTTCTGTTTTGATGAGTGCACACTAATAAATGGTATGCCTGAGCAGCAGTTGTCACACTTCAGACCACGTTTAAAGAATGGATTTTGTTATAATCAAACATTTCTCTTCCTTATTGCTTTAATCCCAGTGGTTTTTGATTTGCACATCCTGAGGAATACAACTAATAATGAAATCATGCAGATGTCTGTAAATCTTATAGTTCTTTACTGTCTATGATGCAAGCGAAACCAGCTCACTCTTATTAAAATGTACTCTTAATAATCATTGGCCCAGAGTTGGATTTTCAAAGGTACTGTTTCCAACCCTGACAAAGTTTGTAAGCCCAGGGAAAGAAAAGTTTAGTTAGTAGAAAACCGATGTAATCCTCTCAAAGGCTCCCAAAAGCAGGAGGAGCAAAGGCAAAAGATGTGTACTTTTAGGATACCTGTGGCTGGCCAGTATCTATAAAAAGGAGCAACAAGTGTTGGACGAGAGGATTCCCTTTGCCTAAGGAAGCTTTTACAAGCTGGATGTTCAAATTTGGCTTTAACTCAGCTACGCCTTATTTTCTTATTTCTCCTGATGTCCTTTGAATGACTGTCCTGGTTTCAGCCAGGATAGAGCTGGTTTTCTTCACAGAAGCTGGTGTGAGACTGTGTTTTGGATTTGGGATGAGAAACTGTTGACAACGTGCTGATGTTTTGGGTTGTTGCTGAGCAGTCAAGGACAGTCCAGCTTCTCGTGCTGGCCTGCCA
>NW_010521124.1:4221-52405 GCF_000687285.1 Phaethon lepturus
TCCCTACCATACGACGTCATGCCCAGTACATAAACTGGAGTTGGCCGGGGGGCGGAAATTGCTGCTTGGGGACGGGCTGTTGATCACTGGGTGGTGAGCAATTGCTGTATTGGGCATCACTTGTTCTTGTACATTCCTTTGTTGGTATTATCATTGTTGTTCCCTTCTTTCTTTCTGTCCTATTAAACCGTGTTTATCTCAACCCATGAGTTTTGTTCCCAATTCTCTTCCCCGTCCCACTGCGGGAGGGGGGGTGAGCGAGCGGCTGCGTGGTGCTTAGTCGCCGGCTGGGGCTAAACCACGACAATGACACAATGTCAGTGTGGCTTAAAAAGCAGCCCTAGTCCCTACCTTGTGGTAAGGATAGGTGAAAGACTCAGGCCCAGGATTCACCAAGAGTAATGGGCATGGTGCTGCGATGCGCAAATGATCTCAGTCCTGTTTGTTCAGGGCTCGATTAGAGAGGTTTGCATTCTTCAAAATGTGCTCACGAGTCCACAGGTTTGGGTTCTGTCTTCAGTGGTTTTTGCTGCATCAGGACAGAGTGGGGTAATGTTTTTTTGGGGGGGGGGGGGCTAAACATGCAAAACACAAGCACCATCAAGCAAAGTAGCTTTATAACTTCTGCAGGATAAGAACAAACTACAACAGTGCAAGAAGGGAGAAGTGAAAAAAGGGGAAACAAGGGAATGCGAGGAAGACAAGATAAAGATAAAACCATCAAGGACTGGTGAAGTGCTGTGCTGCTCCTGCAGCAAGATCTTTGTCCACTTCCTACAGGAAATGCAGAAAGATCTCACTGACTTTAAATGAGGCAGCTAATTTGTCTCTACCCTGACACTGAAAGCATAAATACAGAAAGTATTGCCCAAAATAGTACAACCTGGATAATGATAGAAGTGAAATGGCAAGAAATTCTCTAACACAGGCTTTACCATCCACTGCCTGTTGCTGTGGGTAGTCACCAGCCTTCAGAATCAGCAACATGGGGCCGAGAAGGAGGACAAGCTAACTTCTCACCCATCTTCTGGCCGCAAGAGGTCATGGCTGTTCCTGACACATTTGTCTGACCAGATTTTAAAAACCACCACCAAGAAGAGTTGCCTCTGCAGGCAGCCATCTCTGCTGTTGCTCCCATGAGCAAATTTTTCCCTTGTGTCCAACTTGGAAGTCCTTTGCTGCAGTTTCAGACCATGTCAAGAAGAGTTGACACTGTGATTCATGCTTCTGCAGCCTTGCTAATAAATCAGAGCTAGAACAGGTACCTCAATATGGTGTGGTGGGTTGTGGTGCGAGGAGTGCAATGGGCCCAATGGCTCAACAACACCCCGCACTTTCCTCTCTGCCCCCCACCTTTGTAGCGTGAATATTTTGGATCCCTTGGCTGCCGTGCATTTGATAACTATTGGCTTGTCCACATAAACATGCTACCATTCCCTTTGTTACCTGCACCTACCGCCCAGAAGGGCCCTGACGATACCTGTTTTGCCACCAGCAGTAAAAAGGCTGATGGATCATGCATTTAACTGGAAACCTGTATCAGAAAAGCATCTAAGGTGAAATAAGAGCCAAACCTACTTGTGTATCTCAGTTGATTACCACTGATTGCTCTGAGAGCCCTTGGGACTGCGGCATTTGTAGAAGTATAGAAAGTCTCATTTTCTACTGTATGTTATGGACGTGTCCCTGCAAGCTGTGGAGAGCTTTTCTGATGAGTATATAATTTTCAGAAGCCTGGTTCAGAAACCAATTTACTAAGATGTTATTGGAGCATTCAGTACTCAGCAGGATTCTGCCCTTCTCATGTATACTGCTCATGTATTTTACTAGGAATATAAAATTTCTACATGGACTTCTGCTGGTGGAAACATTCTGCGCATTGCCTGATGCTGTGGAGAGCACGAGGCAGTGCCCTTTTTGTCCCTCGCTGTGGAGCCCCTGCCCCAACCTTGGTCACGGAAGCAGAAACTGTCTCATTGGTGCTTTAGGTCCAAGCCTGAACTGAAATCACAGCATAAGGGGGTAGATAGGGATCAACAAAAGGATGAGCATTTTTCCCTCCTTACCTGAAAGGCCAAAGGAGAACCATATCCTTGTGGAAAAGTTCCTAACACAGCCCTTGTATGGGAAGAGACTCCATGAGGATACCAGTCTCTCAATTTAGGTATAACACATGCCTCTTCTATCCTTGTGGGGAACTGCACGGGGAGCTGCTATGTTTTTACAGGAAAGCAGTGAAGACCAAGGGAGTCAGAGCCCCCTTATTATCATCGCCTGGTGCAATGTTGCTCACATGTTATAAGATGGAGTCACAGGTACAAGGTTTTGCAGCTCATCCCTTCCAGCTCTTCCCAGTCAGTGCAGGGCTTCGTCTGCCCCTGTGGGGTGTACAGTTTTGCACCATTAGCCTCTCTTCCCAGGGTTTCTGCATCTTGAGGTTGGGAAGAGAGAGACGGAAAAAGAGGCAGCTCCATTTTTTCAATGAGTAACCAAGATGTATCAGGTCCATGCTAACCAAAAACCCATTCTGCCAGATGTGCCTGGATGACCCTATCTTTTGAATTCTTCCTGTAACCTGCCTCTCTAAAAAAAGCCCTATTTTGTCAGAAAGTGTGAGGAAAAAATTCAGGATTTCTAAAATTAAGGTGACTAGGATCTTGCAGAAGAAATCACCTGCTGCTGTAACAATGGTAAAATCCTTTTAGCTGTATGAGTAACAAACAGCAAAGAAAAAATATTTCGTTTTGTTTTGTTTTTTCATAAAGTGAGGAGAAGATTAAAAAGTATTAAGGAGATTAAGCGAAATCTAGGTCTAGTGAAAATCAAAATGAATGTTTTGGCTTAGTTTTCAGTAACATGGCAGTTACACAATGTGGCAGTGAAACAGGGTAATGTTACCCTGTAACAAGTGAAGGAGAACAAATTACCACATTCTGGGTTTGGGTTGAAGCAAACCTTAAATTATTTAATACCCAGTTTAACTGGGATCATGAAAGTTGGCAAATGAAACTGCAATTCTCTTAGTGATGTTTATCTGTGCAGTTGTCAAATTAGGCAATACTGTGTGGTTCGAGAATGCACATGTAGGACCTGTTTAACGAATAGACAAATAATGAAGCACTCCATTACCAACCATTAGTATGACCTCAGTAGAATGCAAAGATTTAAAACAAATGTTGAAGAAAAGATTCATAGGAGAGATGGAGATAAACGGAAATGGAAAAAAATACAGCATGGGTTTGTAATACATCACTCACAGTGGAGAATCTCACTACTATTCTTTGATGAGAAAAGCAGGTCTGTAGCTGAAGGACAGTGGCTGTCACTCATTTGTACAGCTGCAGTATCATAACTGTTGATGGTAAGGTAAGGTAATAGAGGAGTGGATTTGGGACTGATCCTAACGAACGTTTGTATTAACAATGTTTGTACAGAAAATAAGAAGCAAACAACAGCTAATTTTGCAGAGAATGATCAGAATGTTGTAGTAGAAGACTTAAGTGATAGAAATGGGCAGCCGTGAATGTGATAGTTCCAATAGGAGTGAGGG
Source organism: Phaethon lepturus (assembly GCF_000687285.1). Lineage (NCBI taxonomy): Eukaryota > Metazoa > Chordata > Aves > Phaethontiformes > Phaethontidae > Phaethon > Phaethon lepturus. Next base: position 7,772 of record NW_010521124.1, read on the forward strand.
TGTATTGACCACAGTCCAAGGTCATGATAAGTCTGCCTGCAGTACAGCTGGTCAGTCACGCTCAATAAAGATCCATTAAAACTGGAGCAGAGGCATAGAATGGGAACAGGGAGTCTGTTATATGAGGAAAGCCTAAATCACTCCGGCTTTTTTAGCAGAATGAAGGCTGAAATGGTGTATAGTTGCTGTTCATAAGTACAAGAGAGATATAAATATAGATCTCTATCTATACTGCGGAGGAGACAGAATGATTAAGGACCGTACTTGCAACTGAACAAAATGGTTATATGTTGCCCGTGATGAAATTCAGGCTAAAAGCAAAAAGGGGTTTAAATATGAGAGGAAGAGGAGGAGTTTGAAGCAGCCTGTCAGTGAGGCCTTTCAGAAAGACCTCAATAAACATCTTGGAAAAAAGAATGCTATAATGTTGTTGTTTTGAGCCAGTAAACCAAGCTGCTTGTAATCCTGTGCCTCTGGGAAGTACTGTGGTCTCAGGGGATGTGAAGGAGCTTCTTCTTATTCATTGACAGCTTCTAGTGGCCAGTGATTAAGAGAGCACATGGGTTTTTTTCCACCTTCATAAACTTCCAGTTGAGGGAGGTATATTGGCAAGTGAGATGGTTTTCATATTCACTGAGCTTCTGGGTGAGATTTCCTGCAGCAGGTTTTTAGAGTCTAATTGTCATTAACAGTTCTGCGCATGTGGTGTTTACGTGGGGATGGAGAGCAGGCATCTAAACCTGCTTAAAATTCTGCCAGGGAAATGACGAGCCAAATCACTAGGCTGACAGATACGGAGAGTAAAGTTAGAAAAGAATGGGTTTAGGCAGCTTTCCATTTTATGGCTTGAAGGAAGATTTCCGTCTGAAGTGAATTCCCCGTTCAGACAGTTTCCTGACATGTGTTTTTATTTCCGTAGCTCTCTCCTCGTGTTTAACTGTACAAATATTTCTGTCATCCAGCACTGAGCTTCCAGGTCTAACAATAATGAGAAGACAGCTGAAATATGAAAGTGGTGACCTCCTGAAAGCTGTTTAAAATCTGTCAGTCTGACATAAAAGAGACTACTAATAGTGCCATATTTAGATTTTTCCTAACTTGAACAGGTAAGGAATTTATGTGGGGTGTGCTCCCCTTTTTCCCTCAGATACTCTAGCTTCGAAGAACATTTTGAGTCACAGAATAGAGGAATGACTTAGTTGTTATATAGTCCCTCCATCACTGTTGGACTGGATGCAGTTCACCATAAGGCTGAATGATACAAATATAAATCTCCCTCTGCAGTTAAGAAGATGCTGAGAAGAAGTCGTCCTACAATACAGAAGTTTGTATTGGGTAACGTAAGTAGTGATTGCTAACACTTTGGAAAATCTAAACTCTGCTGGAGTAACTGCATTGACCGGTTTAGATTTCCTTCAGTAACAAAATGGATTAACATTACTTCTCCGTGTGTGTGTTGCAACTCGGTTGCCACATCACATCAGAATTAAGCAGATCACCTTTGCACATTTCTGGAGTAATGTTATGTTGACCCTTATCAAGTAGGACAAGTATTGTTGTACCCAGACTCAAGCAGGACGTGCTTTGCAGGTTTTTTCATATCATTTGTTTGACCAGAAACTACAGCAGCTTTCAGACAGAGGATTTCTTAACACACTGGCACAACTTCTTTAAAAATTATAGATTCCAGGGACTAAGGGGGAGAAAATGGTTGCAAAACTATTGATCATAGTTGACTGTTTTAAAAAAAGGACAGCATGAGAGAAGCAAAATAGAAATAATGGGCTTTGGTAAAGCAATGTTGATAAACTCAGGGAATTTGTAAGTAGATTCTCTTGTGAAGATAACTTAAGGATAAAGAAGTGCAGGAGAGAGAGCAATTACTGAAAGAAGTTGTATTTAAGACATAACAGCAAATTATTGTGCTATGAAGGGGAAAAGGATCATCATAAGAAGAAAGAATAGCTACAGCAGAAGCTCTTTAAAGTCTTGAATATTAAAAAAGGATTTATTTACAAATTAGGAACAAGGACATCTGGCTAAAGCTGAGTAGAAAAAAAGTGGATCAAAAGTGTATGGTTGAGCCTAGAAAGATAAAGTACACAGTGACTTACTACTATTAAGGGTGATAAAAATTAATGTGTAAAGCTTGTATGAACACTGCAAGAGCAGAACAAGGCAAGCTAAAATTCAGGCCCATTCTTTTAATAGGGGAGGATTGCAAATAATGGACCACAATGACACAGCCAAATTGTTCAATGACATTTTTGCCTGAGGCATGACATAAACTGTGAGCAAATGCCTAAAGCAATTAGGTTGTTTACAAGAGCACAGATGCATGAGTCTTAGTAGGTAAAGAAGAGGTTAGAAAATATTTAATGTGTTACACCCATTAAAGTGGCCTGTTGGAATTTACCCTGGGATATCTAAGAAACTGAAGCAGTATCTGAACCTTTAACACTCACTGGTAACGGAATAGGAGAAATTTTGCTGGGAACTAGAAGAAAACCCACAGAACCCATCTTTCAAAAGAGAAAAAGGAAGGTTCAGGGAGATAAGAAGTCTCTCTGTGTTACCCTGAAAGATACACAGACTAAATTATTAAAGAATCAATGTATAAGTACCTAGAGAATAAGAAGGTAATAAAAACAGCTGGAGTAGAGAGAATAAATGAGAATAAATCATGTCAAACTAAGCTTGTTTCCTTCTTTGACAGGATAATTGTTCTTGAGGAAAAAGGAGAAGCAGTAGATACGTCTTGACTCTACGAAGGCTTTTGACATGGTCCTGCCTAACATGCTCTTAACAAAAGAAATGTGTACCTACCCAGAGTCATGATACAGTGAGCACACACTCACATGGTTTGATGTTAGACTGGGAAAGCATTAAAAGCAGGGCTCTGCAGAAATCATATTTCTACTCAGGTTTTTCATTAACAACTCAAATCATGAAACACACAAGTTTTCAAACAACATGAGGCTAGGAGGGATTACAAGCTCTTTGTGATACAGGATCATAATTCAGAACCATATTGGGAAACAGCACAAAAGCCCCAAAACCAACAAGGAAAAATTCAATACTCAAATACAAACACTTATCCTTGGGAAAGGGAAATTTAAAAAATAAATTATAAAATAAGGAATGAAGAGATGTGATTGCTCTAATGGAGCCATCTAATGGAGCCATGACAAATGAAATTGTTCAAATATGATACTGTTACAAAGCTAAGCAAACATCATGCTGTGCGGTGCTGACAGAAGTGTTGTAGGTGATATATGCAAGGTAATTGATAGAACAAGGGGTAATGCTTTTAAACTAAAAGAGAGTAAATTTAGACTAGATATAAGGAAGACATTTTTTACAACGAGGATGGTGAAACAGTGGAACGGGTTGCCCAGAGAGGTGGTAGATGCCCCATCCCTGGAAACATTTCAAGGTGAGGTTGGACGGCGCTCTGAGCCGTTGAATCCCTTTCAACCCGAACTATTCTATGATTCTATGATTCTATAATTATCCTTCCTTGCTTGGCCCTGGGAAGCTGACATTGGCACTGAAGGGTTCTGGGCACCACACTTTCTGAAGTGTTGCCAAACTGGGAGGAGTCCAGAGGAGGGAAATGAAAAAGGTAGGAGGTAAAGAAACCATGGCCAGAAAACATGACCCAAAGACATGACTTTTGAGAAAAGATTGAAGGAAATAGCTTTGTTTGGTATAACAAAGGAAGACTAGAGATAAGATGTAATAATAATTCAGTATTCAGGCCTGTTAAAGAGAAAGGCAGTAATTTGTTCTCAAAGACCCTTGCAAATAAACTGTGACGAACTCAATGAATTTGCATTGGAGATACTTCAGGGTTTGGTATTAGGAAGTATCTGTGGTGCGGTGTCTAAATATGCTGCACAGAGGAGGACTGTTTATGGAAGGGTTTTAAGATCTAGCTAGACAAATTATCAGACATGGTTTAGGTATAATAGACTTATCCTTCAGAGAGGAGAAAGGATTGTGTGATCCCAGGAGGTCCTTACCAGGCTTGCCTTGCCATTATTCTATTAAATTAAGACCAGGAACACAGCAGGGTTGACTGTTACTGTCTTTGCAGATAATTTTCTGTTCCAATATTCAAATTTACAAGGCTATTATAAGGCCTCTTTTGTTTTATATGGATGTTAGACAACCACAAGTAAGAAAGGAATATGATTAAATATTTTTTTAAACTTACTTTAATTTGGGGCCAGTTAAGAAATAATGATACGTGGAGAACAACATGTAATTAAGGAACTGTGGGTAGCCTGTGAAGAATTAAATCTGATGTGTATAATGAAATCCCAATAACTTCAGCAGGCCAGCCAAACTGATAGCCTGGTTGGCAGAAATCAGGCTAATTGTACATACCCTGAAAGACCATTCTTGCGATTATTGTGGAAGAGAAAATGAAGGATAAGACAGAACACAACCTTAATGTGAAAGATTAAGCATACAAGAAACTGAAAGGCAAGAAGAGGTGAGAGCAGGTTGTAGGAATCCTGAAGATCTTGAGAACCAGAAGCAATAGCAGAGAAATATCGTTAAGCCCAAAATCCACTCTGTGTTTATTAACCAGGGCAGAGACTGCAAAGGCTTCCAAAGATGTCATTTGTTTATTTGTATTCTCCAACCATATGGTCCAGTATGGTGGACTCTGGAGAGCTATGACCCTTATTCTCTTGGGAAGCTGAGAATGTAAAACCCGACCATTCATACTTCCACTTCAGTCCTGCTCCTTTTGTAAGAGCTCTCCCAAATAAAGGGTCTGTATGTGGAGATTGCTCCAGTGCTGGTTTCAATCAGGTCTCTAAGTCAGCAGCAGCAGCAAAGAGCATTGCTTTATAGATACTGCAGACCATGCATTCATCGGAAAAGCTCTGGGGTTTTGAATGCCAGTTGTGGACCCCAGATGTGAGATGTAATACAGGAGTTACCTATGAACCAGGAAATGTAGCGTTTTCCTTCCTTAGCTGCTGGGTCCACGTACACCCTTCAGTGGTTCTGAATGCTGCTGACAGTCTTGAAGGGGGGAGACTTTACTGATTGCTGCCACCGTTGAGGCAAAGCTTTGGCTGGTGTGACCAACTCAACCCTCTGCTAACCAGCTTAGGGGTCCTTTATAAGCAGTGAAGAGGACAAGTGTCTGTGCAAACACAACGTCCCTCTTGGGTTCTCATCCCTCAGGATCCCCCAGGCACTGCAGCCTCACCCCAGTCTAAACCGACCCCCAGAGACGAGCTGATGGAGCGACAAAAAGGACAGAGCTCCTCTCCCCCTGTCTGGGGGCACGGCAACCAGAAGCCTTATGGTGTGGTGCTGGGGCTTCCTTCCCCCCTACGTTTGCCCAGTTTGCCCATGTTGTTTGAATCCTTCTTCTGTGGCAGCACTCCTCTAAGGACAGGGGCCTTGGGATCTCCGCATCAAACACGAGTGCTGGGGCTGAGCCTGGGCTCCATGCCTCCTTTCACATGGGGAAGGCAGGTGGAGACCCTCAACACATGAAGTGGGTCTGGGATGCAAATGGAGCTGCCCCATGGCCTGGGGGAGAAAGATTTCCCTTTCCCACTCGGTGACCAGCATACTGTCCCCACTGCATCCTGAATCTTGATGTCTGATAGCAAACGACCCATTACAAGGAGGTTTCCACTCTAGCAGAAACCCTGGCATCTGCTATGGTACGCTGCTTAGAAAAGGCACAAAGTAGGAGGGAAGGAAGAAGCTGTTCCGAGGAAAGTGTGTCTTCTGAGTAAGCAAAGAAGCAAGGGGAATTAAATTTGAATGAGTTCTAGATTTATTTCACATTAATCTACTGGCTATTAATCTGGAGTCATTATCCTCGAGCACCAGTGACTGCAAATGCCCTTCTTACCCTTCTGAGCAGAGGTACGGGAGTACATACGCATTGACCTGCGCTCCAGAGGAGCAGCAACAGATAGCGGGCAATAAGGGAGGTAACAGTCCTTAGCAGATGGGATTTACTAGTTCTTTGTTCTTAAGCAGACTCCTGGTGTTACGGAGAAAGGAACAAAACCGTCGTGAACAGAGAATGGCACAAAACCATCGTGATTTTTCTGCATCTAACTGAGGTCTGCAGAATGCCTGAAATATCTCATGTGTAGTGTGTTTACTCTAGTTTACAGGGATTCAGGGGATGAAATAGAGCTGGACCCTGAGGCAGAGTGACCTGTAAGTCTTAAATGTGTCTGCTTGATTTTTGAAAAGAGGCAGAAGCAACTATAAGGTCAGCATCTTTGCCTTCTAATGCCTGAATCTTTGAAGTGTTATTCAAGACAGTAATTTATCTTGTATCTACGAAGGGTTAAACAGCAGGTTTTTTTTGCTTAGAGGATATAGCAGAAGAAACTTTGCTCCTGTCAAGACAGAAGACGTGGTATCTTAATTAGCTAAAGGACAGAGTTAGTTAGCTCTTCTGCTAGTGATGCCTCAGAAGATCTCACTGACCAGCAATAAAATAGGCAAAGGCTTAACATATATAGGACATATTATTGCTCTGCAAAGGGAAGGATTTATTCACAGTGCTTACTTGAAACTTTGGGTATTCTTACTGCATTACAAACAAGCCCTTCCCCATTAATGAATAAGACTAAAGTTTAAGAAAAAGCCTTTTAATCTGTAACTTCAAGCACTTCAATAGAGAAAAGTTAATAATGCAATGATGCGATCTCTGTTTTCTGGGTCAAGATGCTTATTATTGCATCCTGGTGATGAGGTAGCCTGTGCTACAGCTAGTTAAGCTCACGTTTTCTCGAAGGTGGGTGGAGATTTAGTCAACACTCGGCAATGCATTGTCAGGAGAACATTATCTGCTTATCTTCCTCATATCAGAGGCTATTGAACAGATGTCTGCTCTAAGAATGCACTCTGAAACTGTGTAAGTGTCCCTATTTATCTAACAATAAATTGAGCATCTTTTGTAAGAAGAGTGCTGCAGAGAAATCAGAAAGGATTTGTAACAAGAGGACGTTGATAATTTGCAAATCCTGAAAAACTCACCATGGTATTTAAGAACTGTGTGTGATTTTTTTTCTCCTGGCTTAATTATCATCACCAGTGATTAAAACTTGTCTGTAATTTGTAGAATCTTTTTGGCTGGGATTTAGTTCAACATTTCTTTCAATGAAAAGCAAAGCAAATTAGAATCTGTTTTGTGTTTTCCTAGCTGTATAGCATTTTTGGAGCTCATGCATCTAAGGTTAAAACAACAGTATTTTTATCTTGAAACCAGCACAGAAGATTCTGAATAGATGCCTGTAAGACCAGCTGAATAATAAAGAAATACCTCACATATATGGCTCCTTTCCTGATTTCACTGTCAGTAAAAGTATTGTGAGAAAGAATTGTGAAAACTCAGAAGTTTTAATGTATTTTGTAAGTAAGTAAGTAAGTAGTAAGACTTTTTTTCATCATTTCTTTCTTTGCTTTTAGGTTTTACCAATTCATCTCTGATATTCAGATTTCTATGGCTAAAAAGTACCTCTGAGCCTCAGTCTTCATAAGTAATGCAAACCAAAGACCATCACACAGCAATTTCTGCAGATAGTGGAGAACTTACCTTTGAATTACAGCATGTTTTAAAAAGACAACCTGGCTTGCTTTTCTCTCTGCTACAAGTTCTGTTTGATTGCTCCAGTCCTCATCTGTAGGTATTTTGGCTTAGTTTTGGTTAGTGCTTCAGTATACCAACAGAAATATTTTTCATTGAAATGCATATATATTGCTCCTCCTCTAAATAAAAGATAAATTAACTTTATGGTAGTTAAGATGTGCATATTACACATAGTATCTTGATGCTATTAATTAACTCCACACCTGGCAGCAACCCTCAAGAAATCTCAAGATTTCTTTAGCAATCTTTCTTCAGTAATCTCAAGAAAGAGCTAAATGGGTACACAGACATCCCTGTGATGCTACCGTTTCATCCAGGGTCAAACCTGAAGGGCATTGGTGTAACAATAAAAGGAGCTTGTTTTGCTGTGGCCTGGCCTCTCATTAGACATATTGATTAAAAAAATCATGGATGTGTTGTGCTTGTGACAATTCCAGAATTTACAGTACCGAGTAAAACATGGGAAATGGATATTTACTCTCCAAAAGTTTTGCCTGTAGTGGAAAAAGATTGACATTAGTTGTAATCCCTCCCCTATGAAATGTATCACATTACTTTAAGAGGAACTACTATGTCTTAACAATACCAAACAGCTATTGGTGGTGACTAATCAGAGTTCACTGCTGGTTACAGTCTATACCATCCATAGATTTTTCTTCGCATTAAGAGGAAATTCATTCCTGTGCTATTTTGGTTCTGCTAACAACATTAGTGATGTGGTATTTTCTGCCTGCTGCCTCCTGGTTTGTCAATGTTGGTTCTTTTATTCTTGGCGTCTATGTTGAGTATGCATTTCTTAAATGACCTGTCTTTGTTCTTTTTTGTCTCCCTGAAAAAAGAAATACTTCCTGTTTTTTCCAATTGATCAAGGCTTAGAAACCCATTGCCTCAAGTATTTTGAGTCTCTTCTGATTTAACCTTGTTTGTCAGGATTCTTGCCAAGTGCCTCAGGATGCAAAAGAATCACAGGCACATCATCTGGGAGTAGATTTTGTGTTCAAGCCCAGACTGAATTGACTTACTGGTTATATAGGGTACTAGGGAATATGCTTATTCACATCTTTCTTCAAGACCGAAGTTTGCTTAAGTACAAGAGGAGCAAAACTTAAGATTAATGTTTTAACAGAATTGTCAGATATGTTCTGCTTGCCAATTATTTTTTTTTACACCCAGTATTCAAGTGGATGTTTTCTGATGCCTAATGTTTTCTACCGTCACCACACTGAATGACAGTATCTTGTTCAAACTAACAAAAGGTATCTGGTCACAGCACATTTTGTAGTTCAATTTTCTTTTGTTCTGAGCATTTTCTAACCTAAAGATGAGTGGATCTGAGTTTGGTTGCAAATCTTACTAAAGATCAACAATATTATTTGGACCTAGTCCGTAATAGCACTGGTCAGAAGCCGTGCAATTTCACCGGGGTCCTTGGGAACACTTTGTCACAGGGAAGGAAAATACTCTTTTTGGTGACATTACTACCATTTGAGCTTGTGGTGTTGATCTTACCAAAATACCATGTGCTAGACAGACATCTCGGCAGACATATCAACAAACATCTTAGACTAACACCTTGGTTTTTGCGATGTGCAAATATACCCATCTAGTAATTCTAATATTTCCTAAATTGCATGTGCTCCTATCCCTGCACTGCCATTTGCTGTAGCATTTGAGCTTTTCAGCCACATTCATTTCCTTACCATGAATACTACCAAGTCTTTACTTTAAAAAGGTTGATATTGGCCTACTGTGGGAGAACTAGAACATAAAGGGAATTACTAGGAGTATCTGGAGCCAAGGACAGCTAGCAGAGCCACTAAGTTTGTCTTTGGTGCTTAGCAGAGCTGAGGATGTGACATCCTCAGATAGGAAGTCTCCCACATAGAAGAACCAAGGTTTAGAGGAGCTACAGGTCTGCAGATTGGGAGAGCATCAGGAAATGGTATTTGGAGGTTTACAAATACATGAGATGATAGGACATTGCATGGCTTTGCAACATAACCATTTCATGCCGGCACTGATAAACTTATTAAACTGCAAAGCACTGAGGCTGCTCCCAGTGTAGTTGCTGCTTATAGTTGCAGTTGGAAAAACTGAGGAAACTCTCCTTTCATCCTTCTTCCCTTCTTTGCGTTCATGCAAAGGCCAAGTGCAATCTGGCAATATAGACATCCAGTATATAAGCCATCTTGAATTCCTCACAGCATTTTCCCAACTGAAAGCATTCAACGGTTGTCAGAAGTTGCATGTTGACCCACACTGGTACTTTCTACAGTAGACATCTATGGAATACTGGACTTGTATCATCTCAATCTTCAAGTATTTGAGCATGAACAGAATTAAGGCTCTACTTCTGTGAAACAACCAAACTTGAACAAAAACAGTTTTCTGAGAGTTCAGTTCATCTCACTTACACTGGAGTCAGCCCATCAGAAGCACCCTAAGCTGTCCAGGCTCTAAGGCGCAGTGGTGTCTCAGTTGACTTGGTCTGAGGGAGACATCCGTGCTCACAGAGCCCGCTCAGCAGCCGTATGTGATGGAAGACCTATTTCAGATTCTGCACAGCGGTGTTCACAGGGAACACCTCTGAATCAGTACCTACCTTGATGAAATGCTGGAAGGATCTCTTTGCCTTGCAAGGGATGGTGGTTTCCCAACAGCCCGCCATGTCCTGACAGCATCTGGCCAGACTTCACAGCCCAATAAATGTTGCATCCAGTCTGCTGCAGTGAACGGTTTCTGACGTGCATAGCCTACATAGACATTGCAGAAGAATCTGCTAACTCAGAATCAGTTTCTCTTGCGGTATCTGAAAGCACAGTTGCTGAGGAAAGCCTAGTTCAGTGGCTAACCAACTGCATTGCTTTTCAGGGCTGTTAAAAGCATGAGATTGTTTTAACTCACAAGATGCCTTCCATCCTTCCCTTCACCTCTGACACAACATTCCTGTTCCAATCTGTTGAGGTATTTTTGCTGGAAATTTCAACAAAAATAAGCATTATGGCAGACACTGAGAAAAAAATACAGCCAGAAAGGAGAAAAACTGTGGCCCATTGAAGACTGTGGGGAATTGTTGCATAATTTGATCTAAAGCAGCCGCTGTGACTCCCGTTCCAATTACTGTTCCTTTTTGGCAAATCAAGGATAACTGATGTAGAATTAAACCACTTGGGAAGCAGAATAAATCACAGTCATCAGGCTGTAGAGCGCTTCATTAAGTAAGTTAAGCTATCAGCTTTCCATGGAAAAAAAAATTTTAAAAAATTCTTTCAAAGAAAGCATCCTTGAGGGGAGAAGGCAGCATCAGTGTAACAAATTCAGTGGCTGACAGGATGAAGACAGCTACTGGCTTTGGTTATGAGGTCTTCCTCCTCAGCAGGGTAGCTGTGTCAGCTCTGGCCTCCCTAAGAGCATATGGCACAAGTCAGGGCTACATGTTAATGCAAAGAGTACTGAGGTCGGAGACCCTGAAGGGATGTGAAGCTGAAGAGCTGGCGGGTGGTTTGAGGAGGTGAAGGAAACGTGGGAAGGAGGGCCAGTGTCCCTTAAGGTGGAGATGATGATTGTGGCCTAAACAGCAAGCAGACTGAGGATGTGAAGGAGGAAAAAGAAAAAAGAAAAAAAAAGAAACATGCCCCCTCCCCCCCCCCACCTTTTCCTAGCTTTGGCCAGGAAACATTCCTTGGTCTTGGCCAGGAATGGCCTAGTTCTTTGGTCATGTAACACAAATGAGTGATTAGAGTGGAGCAAGAGATGAATGAAAAGCCTTGGGGACAATCCCAGAGAGGTGCTTCTCGCTCAATGAATATCCTAATTGATACAGAAGGTGTTTTTTTAGGGTTATACTGAGCTGTTTGAGATGTGATGAGGCAGATGAGGTGTCCAGTGGAACAAGAGGACCAGACACGTTACTGGCATGAGTGGCACAGATTTAGCAGCCCAAGCCTGGCAAGGTGGGATGGGGAGGAGGGGCGTGCTCCTCTCACCAGAAGTGTTTCCTCGCACCATTTCAGATATTTCTGAGCCAAAAGCTGTTGCAGGATGGGAAAAAGGAAAGCGTAGATTGATGCCTCCATATATTTGCTTGATCATGTATTGATCTTAATGCTCACAGAAAGTTATATTCTGGCAGCTGCAGAGGCTGAAACCTTTCATGTTCAGGTACAAGCAGACATCGCAAGCTTCTGTGGTACTAAGGTCTCCTAGGGCTTCATTAAGTAAGTTAAGTAAGTTCCTTTTTCTTAGGAAAAATTGGCAGGTCTGTCTTCATGATGATTAGATCCAACATTTTGGTGATGCCACCATTTTATTCCAACAATTAAACTGAATCCATCTACCTTCTTCACATATGTCAAACAGTTGTCAGAAGACAGCTTTCAGCAAATACTAATTCACAGCAGCCATGTGCTGCTAATTTAGAAATTCATCGTAGTCTCCTACCAGTTCCATGGGTTTTCCAGATATTTTTGTGAATTTTTCTATTTCTTTCTATCTCTGGTTTTGAATATAAAGAGATGGAGGATTTAGGAAAAAAAAAAAAAAAAAGAAATGCCGTGTGGTTTCTAGCTATTGGTAAATACCCAGATAAAGTGTCCTCAATAGATTAAAGTAAGCTCTTAAGCTTATCTAGCCTCATCTCCTACTATTGAACCTTTTTTTTTTTTTCAGAATTATCACGGATTTGATTTTTTTTCTGAAATTGTTTGCTTCCCAAGTGGGCTCTCTTTGTAAGGTGTAGCTGTGCACAGTGTGTGCTACAGCAAGGGCTGCTGATAAACGGGTAGCAGCTCTGAGGACAGCGGGCATTCAGCTACCACTTCAAGGACTGGAGGAGGAGAGGACAAAGCAGGGAAGGAAAGGCTTTAAAAAAAAGCCTCCAAAATGATAATGTAGATAATGTGAGATTCTGAACAGTAAGAAACACACAGTGCTTGTGCTAGCATATATCTGATACCAAAATGCTTAATCACTTAGCGAGCCCCAATAGTGAGGATGGGGCTCTGAGCTTTGCTGTATTTTGCTCCCTGTTGCACAGTGGGAAATCAACAAAATCTTTGGTACAGTACTGAATTTTCTGAAACAACAGCCTGCAGTTTTGAAACAGTGGATCAAAACTTACATGGACTCATTCCAAATGCCTGAAAGTCTTAAAGAGTACATCAGGGAGAGGAACTTGAACACAAATACCAAACCAGCGTACATCAGCACCGCTAACTTCCAGGCCAAGCCTGTAAGTTGGGTGAAACAGTCCTACAGTGGAAAACAACTGTCACAGGAAAACGCGTTGATAGTCTAGGAGCTTCAGGAGTCCCACAGAGCTTTGCAGAAGGAAGGGATGGTGTGGGTTTACAAGAGGTAATGAGGTACCCTTCAGCTGTGCAATGTGAACTCAAGCTCTCTTTGAACTTCCTGTTGATGAGAGTTTCCCAGAAAGATGAGGAAATCCTTTATGGGATTCAAACAAATGATAGTTGTATGCCTCAAAGAAGTAAAAGTTTTGAAGGTTGCCTTGTGTGAAGCTGAGACAAAAACTTCAGTGAAAACTTTTCAGAAAGTCAATATAATTAACTTTGAGGTCCCTCTGTGCAGGCCTGCATGGAAGCTTTCATCTATATCAACAGATGTACCCTTCTTCCCGCAGGAAAGTTAGAGAGAAAAATCCCATTGCTAGTAGCCCATTTGGTGTTTTGGTGTGTGTTTTACAACCATTTCCACACCACAAAACTGAAAAGGCCATACCCCATTTGGACAACTCTGCTTTGCTTCCAGCACTGTTAGCAAACCATGCTCGAAGAAAAATTTCTGGTATTTCCAGTTACTGACCTACAACTTTCTCGATCTAGTTTTCCACTTGCACAGTTTCCCTTTGACTGAAACTGCTGAAACTGGTAAAAATTGCAACTGGACTAGTAAATAGAAAATCCTGCTGCTCCTGTTTAATTGTCAGTGATGCCTGCTTATGATAATTTTGTCACTCTGTCATGGTGGCCACCACAGAAGCCCCAAAACTGGAGACATGCAGAGACTCTTATCATGGCAAAGCCTTTAAAAATTTGCATTTGAAATGAACTAAGTGATATTGTGTGACAAAGTTGTGTGACACTGAAGCAGTCACAACTGCATCACACGACAAAATCTATAAGAAAGTCATAAATCATCTAGAGTTTAGTTCAGAGCAGGAAGAAACGCATCCTATGAACACATTACTCAGTGTTTATTTTTAGGTGGGTTCTCAGACCTTACTGTAGCCAGTGATGGGAAACTAAGCTTTATGGCCACTTGCCTAAAACACTTTAAGTTTTATGAAGGGTTAAGGAAAAGTTTCTGCAAATGAATCAGGAAGACATTTTGAAAGCAGTGGGAGTCTGATGGCAACCCATCTGCTAGGGGACTAAATGTCTAAGTGTATGTGTACTTTGAAGAATTGGGTCCTAAGTGATCTGGTTATTCAAAATCCCGTTGTAAAAGGGACCCAGCCACTTAGGAGTCTATTTCTCTGAGCTTTAATAAAAGGATTCACATTATGCCATACAGTTTTTTTGATGCCCATAAATCTAAGAGGAAATATATACAGAATTGTGTCATTTAAAAAATACAGATTTTACTACAGTTTTACCTTTTGGATTACAATCATCAGCTAGTGAGTTGAACTCAGCTTTTATGCCATGACCAAATGATTGATGCTCTTGTCAGTGGCATGGCAAACTCCGCTGCGGTGAGGCTTCCTGGGGCACATCCTAGCTTGGGCCTCCAAGTGAGCCACGAAGTTGCCTCCCCAGGATGTAAGGATGCCCAGAAAAAAACCAATGAGAGTAGTAACCACAGCAGGGCTGAACGACCTGAACCTGTGCGTAATGGCCTGCCTATGCCAACAAGAGGAATGGTCCAAGCTGCCAATTTATACTCATTATGGCTTTGCTCATGCAAGTGTTGCATGTTTATATTACACCAGGAACAGCTTCACTGAGCTCCTGTGCAACTACTTTACAAAGTTAATCATGTATGCAAGTCTTTGCGGACCCACCTAGAAAAATTCACTCCAGCAGAGAGGGCCGATGTGCCATTAGTCATGTTTTAAAGACTTAAGAGGGACATAAATGATGCATAAGTTTTTACACAGGTTGTGTACACAGATATACATTTCAATAGCATTGTTAGTGCTTTTTGAAGTATTTATAGAAGTGCTTTGCATTCAGTGGTGAGTTAAAAAAAGAAATCTGTGCTTCAACTGGCATCTTAAAGGGATATTTAGAAACTTTACTACCGTTTCCCCTAAGGATCTTCCCACGATGGCTGCAATACTGAGACGTGGAAGGTTAATTAGTGAGTGTTTGTAGAGGACTTTGAAGATGAAAAGCTTTCTTCCTTTTTTTTTTTTTAATGCTAAACATGCTGATGATTATGAAGGTGGGATTTCTGACAGCTTCTGTGTTTTGCATGTTGCACTGAAGTGGTTTGCACTTTGCTGGCAGGTTTTCAGTGGTGAGTTTACCCACTCCGCGTTGTTAGTGTACCTGCTGCCGCCTTTTGTTATGCCACCGCCTCTTCCATGGTCCAGCACTGCCCAGGATGCCTGCTGATGCAGGAGGAGGCTGGGCTCAAGGGCCAGGTTCCACGCCACCACTGTGGGCCAAGTGGAAGAACCTCCTTGTTTGTAACAAGTCCATCAGAGTTTCTCCTTGACCTCAACAAGCAACAGAAACATAACCTTGCAACCCAGGAAACGAAGCTTATTGAACAAGATCTGTGAGACTAACTCTTCTCATCTACAAAGGCAACCCACACTGACATTCTGCTTAGCATAATGCATCCTACCCTTGCAAGATAGAAGAGCTGTGACAACAACTTTGCCGCTGGCAAGTTTGACAAAACCTTCTGTCCATGAAATCCCATACAAAATGACAATATTTAGAGTAAAAAGCCAAGTGCTAAACAGTCTGCACTAGTGCATCTTACTCATTTAAACATAAGAGCTCAGCAGCAACAACAGGCTTTGAGCCTAATTCTCAGACCTTTCTGCTGTTTTAATACAGAAAGTTCCCCTTCTCTTCATTAAACTCATTAGGTCATTCTTTATCTACGATATATTCTTCCATAGGAACTGAAGCATGGAACAAGGCAAACAGCAGTCTCCATCACCCAAGTTAGTGACTCTTTGTTAAAGGAGTTTTTATACAACTGCCATTCCCGCAGCTGAAGTCTTAAACATGGGCTCAAAAATTGACTTCTATAGGTACTTCCTCCAAACTTTTTCTTCCTACAGCCTGTGCTTCTCCTCCCCACTTCCAGACAGGACCTGTGGGTACTTCTCTTCCTGTGGCACTGCCCAAAAGGCCACTTGCTACATCATCCTCCACTAATGAAACAAGTCCAAAAGACCATTCAAAGAGCAAATCCACCTAATCCTGTCCAAAACATTCCAGAGGGCTCAAATCTTTTTCCCAAGAGAAAAGAACAAGAAGTATAAAGGGGTTAATAAACCAGGAAATAAAATGCTCTGTGTGTGTGCATGTGCAAGGCTCTAACATGTTTTTTCTCACCTCATCCATCCACCAAGGTTTCTTTCCGTCCTTAAAAAAGATGTTACTCTTCCAGCCTGACAGCCCTTGTGCAGCCACACCAACACCTGTGTGCTCTTCCCCTAGGCCATCCCACACCAGCCCCTTTTTCTCACTTCCCTACCTTTGTGTAACATGCTTTCCTACCTCCCAGGGTCCTTGGGGGCTAAATTTGTGTTACATGCCCTGAAGCAGCCAAGGCCACTGTGGAGATCTCTCCAGGATTAGTTTGGATAGTGCCACCTCCACCCTCCTGCCTCCTGCCACCCACCAGCTTCCCCCTGCAACCAGCCTGCTGGAAATCCTCTGAGCTGGCCCAGCTACCGGCATTTGAATGGGTTCATCGCTGGCTGAACAATGATTTCAAGCTTCCCAGTGAGCGTTGTCCCCCTGGGAGAAGTGACCTATCGGTCTGAACCAGGTTCTATTGAAGGCAAGAATTAGAAAAGCCAATACAATTAACACTCTGACAAGGATGCTTACAAAGATGAATTTGGGTTCAGTGCTACCTCTAATAACTATTGCCTAATCACATTCTGTTTAATCATGTATAGATTACTGTTTCTCCCAGGAACTGCCTGGTACCTGCCTGCCTTTTTGTGTTGGTTTCAAGTGCCCGTTGGAGGTAGCCTCCCCATCGAGCAACTGAGAAGCTGTATCTTGCTGCTGCCTACCCTGCTGGGGGGAACACCCTGCTGGTATGCAAGACTTCCTCAACAGGGGTATCACCATGGTTTTGCTTTGACAGGAAACTGGGGAGAAAGCAGCCTGACTTTTAGGAGGAAGGCATCTGCGCATGCTTTTGAAACGTTATATTACTTACAGAGAGGAGCGTCGGAGGCCTGCCTGTTGCCCTCGGTGAATACAAAAGAAAGCTAAGCTCCCAAAGATCTCAGTTTTTGGCACACAGGCATTTTGTTGCTTTTGCCCACCTACACAACTGATGTCTGATGGAAGTTAGGTTTGTTGGCTTAGCACCCAAAACCCAAGAAAAATTCAGAGCCTCACCTGTTTACAAGTCTATTCCAGCATCATTATTCACAGCAAAACATAGAGTGGCCAGATTTTTAGGCAGATCTCCATTGGATTCTGAACCAATAAAACAAGTACTAGAAATAATCTTGCATTAGTAAGCACCAAGGACCAATATAGTATTTTTTAGAAGTATATGGAGGCATTATTTGCATTAGACAAGACCATTAGTCTTTTCTAAAACTGCCATTCACTGAATATAGCCTTTTTTATTTCTTCAGTGGGATAAATCTATGCTCAGACTCCTCATATGAAACAGACAGGCTGGATAAAGACTTCTCCCCACCAACAGCTTAATGGTCACAAACAAAAATGAACCTAAATCTCTGTCCTGACACAGCCCATTTGCATTATTTTAAGACTTTTCACAGCATTATCTGCACAATATTGTTTTTCTTGCAAGACATGAAGAAGGCCAATAAGGGAGCATTAGGGAAATGGAGTGCTTTACAGTAACACGCACAAGAGCTTCTGAGGGCAGGAGGATGTCACACTCGTTACGAGCTTGTCACTTGTACACTTGTCACCAAGGGGTACAGTCATCTCCTTCAGATGCATGTTGCCATGTCAGATGTCAGCTCTATCGTTCACGCAATTGCGTTGCAAGTCTGCTGAAACTAAACCACCAAAGAGAAAGATTAATTTTCCATTGGATCAGTGCGGCGACCTTTCCAGCAGCAGCCCGTACTTACATTGGATTAAATGTACCGTGAACTGGTACTCCAAATGGACTGGAAAATAAATCACCTATGTGAGCTCGTTTTTTCTGCTCTGTTTGCTAGGAGACCTATTTTAAAGCTATGTATGTTGTGGACAGAATTTCTTTCTCTTCCAAGAGAGGGCACTATTAGCTTTCCTTCTGCTGCTCTTCAAGGCAAGGGTAACTGTAGTAGCCTTGTCGGCTGGGCACTGAGTGCCAAGCCCGAGGCTCCCGCACCAGAAACGACGCAGACTTTGTGAGCTTGGTTTCCTTTTGGAAATCTCAAATAGCTGCATGTGCTTTCTACACTTGCCCCATGGCAGGTCGGGCCCCAGGGGAGAGCACTGTGCCTGCAGGACCTCACCACCGTGCTGTGCAAGAGCTGCACCCTAGTTACATTTATGCCTAACCCAACTTGGTTTGACCTAGCATGGCTTGGTCTCCACAGGCAGTGGTAGAGGTCACACGTTGCTGTATTTCTTATCCACTCACATGTAGGTCCTCTGCTTTTGATGATTTAACAGGCTCCAAGAGCTAGATGGAAACCCGTACAACCAGCTGTGAGCTTATTAACTGTACTTTGACTTGTTAAATGAGTGCCAGTACAAATATTGCTAAATAAATGCTGTCTGTGAGACAAGAATAACTATGTCTCATACCATCATCGCTCCTATCTGAGAGTGACAGCGTCCAGTGAAGTCTAGTGCAATCTATAAGTCTGTGCCTCCCCTCAAAAAAAGGGAAAAAAGTGCAAACCAGTCCATATGATACTGGATGAAGATGACAAACACTACGCTATTTCTGAGCTAGTTCAGTTTCATGGGGCTGTAACTCTATGAAGGCAGCAGTCTCTGGGGTTAACACATGCATTAAATACCATTCCTCCTGCTCTCTTTAGAAAGAAAACAGGTTTTAAAAGTAAAAGGCTTTCTGCAACAAGAGCTCTGGTGGTGAACTTCACACAAGATGATGGTTATTAGAGAGATTTCAATACCAACAAACAATTTAAAGCACCACCTGATCTGTAATTCCAGCCTGTCTCTCAACAATAATAAACAAACAGCAACAATATCCAGATTGTGGGGCTTGGGGCTTGCTCCCCCATATATACTTACAGGCAGGCTCCATGCAGGCCACCTCACCCTGTGGGCAGGGATGTGGGGAGGAAGCCCAGCCACCCCGCTGGGCACTTTAGGCAGGACATGTCCCTTGGCACCTGCCGTGTCAGTGACACCCCTCCTGGGGGTCTGCCATGGGTCTGAATCAGGTGGGCACTGCCGTAGGAGCTGAGCCTGTCAAACATATGCAAACATAATGCAGCTTTAAGGAGGCAAAGTCACCTTCGCTGCAGTTCCAAGCACCTGCCTTTTTGGTAATTGCAAGTTCCCTCTTTCTTGCCAGACTCATGCCCGGCACAAACACCCCTTGTCACGTACTGCAGCAGGAGTGTTGCTCCGGTCGGCAGCCTTAGTACAGGAACGAGCAAGGTCACCCAGTTGGTGACCAGTTACTGCTGAAACGTGACGACCCCAAAGGCAACGGTGGAGCCCTTCCACCTTCAGTGTTGCAGTAGGCAAGTGGGTCCGTCCCAGGCGCCGTGGTAGGTGGTCCAACTATGGCTGTGGGCCTCCTCAGAGCACGTCGGTTCTTCTGTTGGCTGCCTCGGAAGCTTCTGGCGCGAGCCGATGCCATTATGGCGTGTTCGGATTAGTTCCCTAGAGGCTGGCTTTGTGGCTCTCCCGGGTCGAGTTCAGGAGCGTGGAAGGGCGAGGCTTGCTTAGTGCCGCTGCCGATAATGACGGAGCACGTGGAAGAGGCCTGTATTTCTCTCCTATCTTTAGATAGCAATTTTCTTTACCTTAGCTTAGCTTACCATACCCTGTGCAGGCAGATGGGGGGATTAAACTGCAGCTGTGTTTCTTTGGCTGCTTTCTCCTCTTGCACCCTTTGTCACCTTTTACGTTTCAGTTATTTGAAGTTGGCAAGCGCCGAGCTCAGTGGAATTTCTGAATGCCCGTCCTTCCCAAATACCTGTGCATTTCTATACCTACACCATTCTTCATGTTAAGTAAGTTCCTCTCTTCCAGTGCTTTGATAGTGGGATTTATCAGTGTCCCTTCCTCTCTGGGCTAAGTACAGAGGCGTTGTTCTCCCTCTGTGATCCTCTCTGGGGAATACGGAGAACAGCAGTTTCCTGTCTGATAAAGACTTTTGAATCTATAAATAGTTTTCTGATCTTCACAGAGGAGGTGTGTGGGTGTACAACACATATTTCAGTTTCCTTCTCGATATTAATACCAATTATTATTCTTCATGGGATTAATATTAACTTACATAGAATCTTCCCAAGCCAGCTGATCACCAGAGAGGGGGTGAAAAAAATCACTTGCCAAAAGAGCAAAGCTTTATTTAATTAATTTTATTAAAATAAAAATATCATGCATTAATACGCATTAGACATTTCTGAGAACCAGTAATATGAAGATTAAGACTATGTCATTTCTGCATAAAATAAGTTCAGCTGGTAAAACATGCAGCCTACATATTGGAAGGGACTGGATGGAAAGATGAAAATGAGAAAGGTGCTGTAGTGGCTTTTTTTCTGTGTAAGAAGAAGTTCATCTACAAAGACAAAAATTATTTAATTTACTAATCGTGATACCGGGGACTTATCCAGGCTGAATGTGTACTGACAGTTCCAGCCTCCCTCGTCCTTACTGTCTTGTCAACACAGTGTATTTTGCTCTGTTACATTGAAGACCCTGTAATTCCTTTAATCTTGGTCTGCTACACGTTTCACCAATTGGATAATTGAACACCAATACTCAGGGGACCCCGGGGCTTCATTTGACTGGCTTTGCTAACAGAATTTCTCTTTCTGCATAGTTTAGTACAACAGTTTAAGTCACCAGTGTGACTCCGGTAGAGACTTTATTTTGCCTTTCCTTACAAGGGAGTCCTGCGTTGCTGTTGCACAGCTCATACCTACGCAATTCGTAAACGGCCAGCAGTACGGCTTCACCTGCCAAACGACACGTGGTTCAGCTTTGGAGGGATTGCTTTGGCTGTGCTTCTGCTTTTGTCATAAGTGAAGTGAGAACCTGCCATGCATTTCAGAAGAGCAGCTTTTATAAGCGCTCTGATAAGCAGCACCTGGGCTTTCATATTGCACTTCCAATGATTACAAGTGTTAGCTGTATTATTGCTCACATTATGAACTCCAGCACTCTGCATGCAGAGAGCCAAAGAGCCTTGGAGGGAGGAAAGGGTCCCTGTTATTAGCTTCACTAAGCTCTGGATAAATCCCCAAGGTGACAACTTTTACCAGAAAAAAAACCTAAGTCCATCAATAAAGAACCCTTAATGTGAGTTCTTCTCTGGCTACAAAACCTACAAGCTAGCCACTGATTTTTCTTCCCCCCAAATACAACAGTATATTACAATAAACGTTCTCCAAAAATTAAAAACAATTAAAAAGAATAATATACACCTCATTTTTATCGCTCAATATACAAACAATCTTTGATCAACAGTATAAACCATTAAACCATATAAAAGTCAACAGTTTCTTATTGTACAAATAGTGCTTTCATAGTTGAGTAACTTTACAATGCTGTCAGGGTACCGTCTGTGTCTATGGATATATTGCTTGACAGTTTATTAAAACCGAGACATTACACCTTATACTCAGTTGATTGCATCAATACAAAGCAGCCTAAACTGGGCAATGGATCCATAGGATCTCTGATTATTGCGAGGGATTTTCAAAAATCACTCAACATTAGCCTTGTTTTATACTCTCAGTGTAATCAAGTTAAATCCCATTAATTTCAAGGGGAAAGATACTAGGAATGGAGGATTAAAAAAGCAACCTTGGTATGTGAGCCAAGCCTCCTACCATTACAGACAACTACTTCTCTTACTCCCTTTCATAAAATATGAGAATAACATTCATGGCAGTTGCAACTGCACACTCTTCAGCTAGCTTGTGCGAGGTAAGAAGGGTCTGGATAAATTCCAGTGCGACTGGAAACGACGTACTGTATCAGCTACACAGGAACACCACCTTCAACCAGTCCAGTTGTTAGCTGAGGGTTTGATTTCTGTTTTTCACCTTATTAATCAGAAAAACCCATTACTGCAAGGCAAGAGGTACAGAGAGACCACAAGGCCTGTGCTGTTGTGCATCCAGACAAGCCCATCTGCACCACGTAAGAGGATGAGTGCAAAGCTGGTGGAGCACCATCCCTGAATCTTGGCTGAAGGCATTTTGCCTGATGACTTCAGTGGTGCAAGAAGTAGTGTGTCTTTTGCCAGCTAGGTCTCCAGTTACCAATTCTTCCTCAGGAAACCTTTTGTTTGGATGCTCTTGAGGGTTTGCTTGACCTCTAACGGCGTGGTACAGCCTACTATCGCCACGCTCTTCTCTCCCATGTATGAGAAGGAGTACGTCTGACTGACCTGCAATTCTCAGTCCACGCAGCCACGGCAATACAGGTGATCTGCCAAAACACACAATGGAAAACGGAGGCAGGACGCATGGCAGAAAGGAAAGCCTACCATGGAAGCACTGTGATTTCAACTCCCCCACATAATTTAAGTAAAACAAAAACAAAAGTGCTATCGGTTTAAAGTCTCACTGTCTGCCTACACACTTCCTCACATAAAAAGCAGTTATCTCATCATGTCTCATCTTCACATCGTTGTATTTTTTCCTGATACTGAGACAAAACATCATGCATGTTTCTTTTTTTTCTTGACTATGTCCCTGTTTAGCTATTGTCTTGAGTAGTAAACGAACCGAAATGGAGTAGAGGTTGTAGGTTTGGCCCTGAAGTGACACCTGGTCCTGATATTTGGTTTGTTTTTCTATTGACAGGCCTCGCCCTCCTGTCAAGCCCTCCTGGCTCAGTGGAGGTCAGGCCCAGCCCCAGTGAGGAGTGGAGATTTGTAGCTTTTCCCTGTAATGAGAGGCTGTGGAAGTGGTGATCAATACCCTATTCCTTTAAAGCAAGAAAACAAGACGTTACATCTTTGGTCCTAATGCAGCCCATTTGACAAGCTACTTGAAGGTGTTGTGTTCTTCTTTTGTATAAACTTTTTTCTTTTTTTTTTTTAAATTTATTTTAAAAAGGCTCCTTAAAAGTTGTATGTCAGAACAAAGAGATAACATTTACAAAAAGAAAGCTAGAAAGTGGGATCCCAATATAAAAATTTGAACCAGTGGTGATAAAATATTACAAAGCATTCTTGCTAAGTGTTATACACAGTTTGACATTCCATGAGTATACGGTTTCCATCAGGAAGGAGGACATAGGTACATTTTCATACTTTGTCCTGATTCAGATGTTTTCTCACAGAGAAACGCAGTGGGAAACAAAAGCCAGAGTACCAGAACTGCTCCTTTGGAGAGGCAGCGGTTGTAGTAACAGAAGATGTTGAACTCTGAATCTGAAAAATGAGTGCCCGTCTGGAAATGCAAAGTTTCTCCTCACCACCCTCTCTGGAGCACCCCCAGACAGACTGAGGACATCCCAGGCACCTTGTGATGGGTCCTCTTTAAGCTGTTTGGAGTCCTGTGACATTATTGTAGCCCTAACTGTGTCTCCCAAGGGAAGAGATTGACCCCATAGTACGAATGCCGCATACATCTACAAGGGAGCTTCTCTTCAAGCTGGTAGCAGGGACAGGAGCCATGTGTCTATTCCCACCCATACCTGCAGGAACAGTGATGGACTCAGCAATGCCCCTGGGCAAATTCGGCAGCTGTCTCAGGTATGGATTGGCCGGCTGCACCCCTTCCCTGGCATTACCCTCCCTACACAAGCTCCTTCCTTTCAAATAAACCATGCGACTGTATTTTCTAATGCTGGGGCTTCATATGGCCATCTGACAGTGACGCTGGTGGGACAGGGCATCACCCTGAGGTGTTCCAGAAACCACCATCTATTTCTGGCTGGTCTCTCTAGAAAACTCACTGCATTGTTGCCTGCCAGCGTGACACAAAAGCAAGCCCCTGGCCTCTCGGATGAATTTACCCAACAAGACCTATTGCAACATGAAGGAAACTTCCCAAGCCAACTCCCTTTGCAGCAGCAGAAAACCACCCAAGGCCCAAATGAAGTCAAATGCATTGACGCTGTACACAGATCACTGGAAAACATCAAAGCAAGATGAAGACTCTTAACTTACATTTTTGTATACATAGCAGTTATTAAAACTCTTAAATTATTATTGCAAAAGCAGTTCCATATTAGCTGCTGCTTTATCATTAAGAGATGCTAACCGCTAACTTGTGAGTGGTTTTATTTTGCCTTCCATAAGAAATAAAGTAAAAAGGGAAATTTTTATTTTCTTGATTGGCAAGACTCCATTGGCTTTTAAAAGTGGCTGTGGCCTGCTACATTTCCCTATTCAGTTGCTTTTTAAAAATCAGCATTTTTTACCCACACCTCCTGAGAGACAATGGCAGAACTTTCAAGTTATTTTTGGATGCTGATTTATGTAAGCTCTCAAGATGCAGTGTATTTTTTTTCTAATATTCGTAAAAATACAATTTTTACGTCCCATTCAGTAGCCTAAGCTCCATGCAACACTGCATCAGCAAGGTCCCATGAAATGCTGTCTAACTGTGTTTGCCTTTGCAAGAACCTACGATCTGCACGGGGCTCCTTGCTGTTACAGGGTCAGTGAGCTGCAGAGGGAAAACCAGACCATTTCAGCTGCTTCTTGATTTTTATTTTTTTTTTTCATCTCAGTGGAAATCATTTGGTACACTGCTAACGTCTGTTGCACTACGAGCATCACCCCATGTAGCACCCGTGCCTCCAGCGACAGCCACGCAGCCCCATCCGCTCCCGTTGCCGCTGTGTCTGCCCCTGCAGGCACAGCCCACAGCCCACAGCACACTGCTCAGTTTTTATTTTTTTCTGGCTTTTGAATCACTACTGAGCTGCCGATTTACAAATCATGGCTTACAGGATGCCTATTTACCGGAACTACTTCACAATATAGCTGATCCCACCAATCTGGAATCTGTACATTTGTATTGAGAGTTTGTGGTCCTACATCCCCTTTTCTACTTTTCTCCTCAAAACCAACAAATTCAAAAAATGATGCTCTTTCAAACTTACATTGCTTAATTTTTAGATGAATCTCCCTGTTTCTAGCAATGAGTCGCTACTGAATCCCTTCTAAAGTGTTATGGGCAAGCATATTAACCTCTATTAAATAATGTTCATGCTACATAAGGCTGGTGATACATATGGCTACTTATTAGTCACTTTCTTGTTTTAGCTAACAGATTAACCCAAAACATAAACAAATTCTTTTGTGCAATAGTGTCGGAAAGATTCTGCAGGAGAACGTGCACTATGTGATTTTCTAATGTTCTGCTTGGAGACATAACAGATTTAGCAAATTGAAAATTATCTGTGATTTCTGTTAAGATCTTTTTCTGGTTTTATGTACATTCTTCCTGGGGCGGTGGGTGGAGAAAAGCAGCGCTGCCTGTGCGTACATGTTGCACGCTTGTGAGAGCAACACAAAAAATCTGCTCTCAGGAATGCAAGCAGAAATCTGCCACTAATTGGACGTGGGAACTGAATTTTGGTTAGTGTTTTAAATACAAGCCAGCAATAATCAAAGTCAAACATTGCATCCTCCATACCACTGTGCCTGGGACTTGGTCATGGTGACACAGATGTACCGAACAGGACAATCTTTGGGTTTTGACCCAATATACTGCTCTACCCTAGACTGCAGCATGCCTGATGAACTAGTGCACACACACAAGCTGCTAATGCATTTTACACCATGTTACTTATAAAAGGGG
Organism: Phaethon lepturus; assembly: GCF_000687285.1. NCBI lineage: Eukaryota > Metazoa > Chordata > Aves > Phaethontiformes > Phaethontidae > Phaethon > Phaethon lepturus. Next base: position 33,547 of record NW_010521124.1, read on the forward strand.
TCATCTCACATGACCATTCTTCTCCTTCATTCCTCAACAAATATGTAAAAACAATGTTCAGAGGATTTGCTGCTTGATCCTGGACTCCAGATGCAATACTTAAACTGAAACATGTACTGATATATTCAAAACACAGCGGTGGCATAAATTTGACTATTTCTTGCTACTTGGTATAGACTACATATCCTCTGCAACTCAAGCAAGTTGCCAGTGTTCAACTAGTTAAGGGCCTTTGTACCAAAATCCCCAAATGTGCGTTTGCTTTTTGATCTAGCGGTTTGATTAAAATAGCAGTGCCAAGCTGCTGGTGGGATGCATCTAGATTTCTTACTAAATTCACACTTTAGGCATTTTACTCCTACATTCATAAGAAATGTTAATGATGGAAGAATCTGAAGTTCAGTATCACGGGCCCCGCTTTTGCTGCTGTGACTGATTTATACTATGAAGCTAAAATCCCAGCCTTGCCTAGTCTGACTATTCCACACTGATAACAGAAGGTTATCCTGGGTATTTTAAAGCAGCACTAGGCAGTCCTGTGTTTCAGAAGAGGGAGATAATATTTTCTATCACTCCAGAATATTCTTCCTTTCCTTAATTCATTCTCACTGCCCCTCCTGCACTGCCAGGGTATGTGGCCCCAAAGGGTCAGGCAACCAGCCCCAGCCTCTGCCCCAGCGTGGTACAGAAATTGCCAGTATTCTGCCTTGAAGTGAGCAGAATGTAACACTGATACACCCCTTTTCTTTGCCAAATGTTTAAGGGAAAATGATTTCTGCTCTGAGTCCCTTTAAGAAGGGAAATAAAACTGCTTGGCTAGAGCTACCTGTGTTTCTTGCCCTAGTCAAGTTTAATTTAGTATAGTTCTTCCAGTCTGTCTCATGAATGCTCCCATTTGCCACCATTTGCATTTCCTTGACATTTAATTAAAGTCTGTTAAACATTATTTGACACTTCATTTTTCAGTTAGGGCAACATCTTTAACAGTTTTGTTGAAGAAGAAAGGCATTTTGACAACTCGACAGCTGCATAAGGGATCAGAAAAAAATGTCTTGTGTTTGACCATAAGAAAGCAGACTAGTGAGCACTTTATAACCATGTACAAATGACTTTGAGGTGAGTTCCTCCTGTCAGTTTTTAGCAGTAGTGGTCAGTAGGTGATGAGTTTTGCTCCTTGTGCTAGTTTTCCCCGGAGTGATCCACTCCATACTGCTCTGGGCAGAATCTCCCATATGTCCCCCAGATGCACTTCTCCTCTTTGTGCCAAGAAGCAGTATATGGAGCCAATTTGTAAAAATCCGGTGGTTTGGAATAACTGTTTCTGTTCCAGGAGTTTTGGAAAACTATGTAGTAACTTTTTTTTTTTTTTCCCCTGCTGGTGATCTTAGCACCACATAGCAGACCAGCAGTACAAGCATCTGATCTTGTAAAAGATTTAAAAATTGTTAGAAACATTTATAAAAATACAGACTGTAGAAAGGAATTTGACTGTACAATGTGTACAGCTCTCAAGTTCATCCCAGAGTGGCTTCCTACCATGCTACCATTTGAAAGTGAAAGGAATGCATCCATATTTCTTCTGTCCAGGAAGATCCCGCTCCATCCCAACATGCATCCAAGTGCAGGCTATGGGCCTCCGTTATTACGTGGAAATGGGCAAGAAAAGACCCAAACTACCATCAAGATAGGCTTTGCAGTTTCAGCCCCCATGCTGAGAAGGAAAGGTGTGCTTATTGATGCATTGCAGTCACCGTTCGCTGCGAGCAAGAGTCTGTTCTTGCAGCAGCCAGGTGGTTCACGGAGAGTCTGGCTTGCCTTGCTGCAAGAAGAAATTCTCTGTGGTCATGCTGAGGCTTCAATGTATTCACTTTTTGGTGCTGCTACCCTCAAGTACTCCGGGTTCTCTGCTGCGGGAACTTTCAAGAGACCATTAGGTTTGGTTTCCTTCGGTAAGAAGTCCTGCTGGTAGTCAGGATTGTCCAGATTTATTTGGTGGTTTCCCGCCTGGATCCAGTAAGGAGAGCTCTCGAAGACTGTCTTGGCCAGCGGCGACTGGTTGGTGTTGAGATACTCGGGGTTGTCCACAGCTGTGCTGTGTGAATTCTGGTAGCTGGAGTCCGTGGGGACCTTTGAGTTTGCTGTGAGTGAGAAGTTGTTGTAGATTGGATTCTGGACCACTGAGGCAGATGTTTTCTTGGGCACCAACTGGTTTACATACTCTGGAATAAAAAGAAAATAAAAATAAGAAGGAATGATAACGCAGACATATAACTAATGCAGTCATTTGCATCACCCGGGGTGTAGTTTCAAGCCAGCTGCCGCTCGCTCTGCGCGCACAGCATCTCGCTGAACCTCCCAGAGCGGAAGAGAGCCAAAGGCAGGGACTGCCATGCTGTGGCACCAAATGCGCTGCCCTGGAGTTCACCTTCAGGAATTTGGTTTGCAAAGCAGCAGAAAGATGGCTTGGACCACGAGACAGCAGGAGAGCTGCTGCTGATTTTAGTGACGTGGGGGTGGCTATGTCCCAGATACTGTTCTGAAATTGCACTCAGGGAGCTTTGTTGCCAGAAGCTGTTTCCCTAGAGAAATGTTTAGAGATGAGGAAAGTGCCTAGAAAATACAGGACTGGCAGAAACAGAGACTCCACATCTCACTTAAGTGCCATCCCTTGCAGGATCTTTCCCCCCTTCCAGCTGTGGTATATTCTTGGAAGTGCTGGTTGGGTTTTTTTAAGGACACAAAGCATCAAGGCTGCACAACGCAGCACCAGCTCCCTCGGTGCTCACTGACTCGCTCTCCGACCACCTATGCCGTAAGTCCACGTGAAACCATGAGGAACCTTCTATGTACCAACATCTGAAAGCAGAGAAACTGCCAGAATGCTGTTTATATTGCTGAAATGGTGGAAGGGGTGAAACCCGGTTTTTAGAGGATATTTTCTGAAGTGCAGGGGTGGTAGAAAGCTTTAAACGTATAACCACGCATGCAAACTCCCCGGCCAGATGGCACACATGGTAAACATGAGGAACCTGGCTGGTGAAGGAACTGAAGCGAGAAGTCCAGAAGCAGCAAGAAAAAATCTAGGAAAAGGATATATGCACACATTTTCACTCCCATTTATCAACTAAAACTGGTAGGAAGTATTTGGATTGTTTCCTTTCTACAGAAAAGGAAGGACAACGATTATATTCACACCCAAATGGCTTGTGAATGAGTGGCTGTAGAATGGAAACACGGGAGAGGTACTCACCCGGGGCTGGCAGGAAGCCGTCGTCTATGCTGTCCTCCAAGAAAGCGCCCGTTGGGTCTGAGCTATATCTCTGGACAAAGCTGTCTTCCCTTACAGGGTGTCCCTGCTAGGTTTGAATTAGAGAAAATCAATATTAAAGGAACTGTTTTGTAGAAATTGATCCATATAGGAGAAATGCTCCTTTTTTAAAGATCATCCCACTTACCCCGTTTCTGTCGATGCAGGTTGTAGCAGAATTGTTGCTAGTAGCACTCTTTTAAAAAGAGAGAAAGAAAATACAGACATTATGAGGAGCAGTTCACTTGTAAAGTTGCTTGTCATGTTTCCACAGAGGAAAAGTTTCATACCAATGAACTCAAGAGAGGAGTGCGGGATGTTGAGGGGCTGTTGAAGAAGCCCTGGTGTGGCACAAGATATTCATCTGCATCCACTATATCTTCCATGTCCTCCTCCTCCATCAGGGTGCGATAAAACTTGGAGTCTGTAGGGCTGGGCAGGTGCATCCTATCATCTCCCTGTGAGACAAGTCGGTGTGAGAGAGGACTCGCAGACTCCCTTCAATCCCTCATTATCCCCTTCTCTGAGAGACAAAGTCGTTTAGTGAGAGGTCCAAGATGTAAAATCTTGATCTGTGTGTTTAACCAGATTTAGCTAGAGTTTAGAGGACTTTGGGCCTGCAATCTCTGCCTATGCTGATGTAAAATACTGCATTTTGAAGAGGATCAAACTCTGTTCTCCTCTCCGGACTGCAGTGTGGACTGTTACTGGTCCTAGACTGGAACCAGTACTAAGAAAATAGTGACTGGTCTTGAAATTCTGTTTGTGGTTCTAGCTGAATGTGTTAAGATCTGGAAAGCAACATTAAATCTGGCCTTAAATTATCCATATTATATGTTTTCACATGCATTACTCATCATTTTGGGCCTCATATTAAATGTGCATCAGACATCTTCCCACCATTGGGCTTAGTACCTGTATAACAAGATAGCGTGGAGGGTCACGGGCCATTTTCGAGAACTCCGCTATCAGTTCACGAAACTTGGGACGGCTATCTGCATCGATCATCCAGCCTGGAGGGATGACAATACACAAATAAAGTTGTTTTGGTGATCAAACACGGAGCTTAAAATAAAATGTAACAGTGAAAAGAAGAGCACCATACATGCTGTTAAGGATTTCCCCGTAAGGGACCACCATAAAAAGCTCATTCACCAGCCATTGCTGTGAATTTCAGCATTTCATACACACATCTTGGCAGTTTTGGGAAGAATGAAGGAGGTAATAAAACTCCATGTAGGAAAAGCTCCAGGCTGAGCCTGTCTCCTCTCCTGCTGGCCTATCTCCGCTCGGGCAGGCAGGTCCCACTTAAGTGATAATAACGCATCAGTCCTGAGGATACCAAATGGGCGGCCAGCCTAGATTAGATTGGTCCAAATTAGGCTGTTCTGAAAAAGCTCTTGAAGGAGGGGAAGCAAACTAACTTCAGCGGGTGCCTGCAGATGTACGGCGATTTGACCGTCTAGCCCTCACTGCACTGCTTCGCGAAATCCTGGGAAGCCTAAAGCAGAAGCCATCCTCTATACCAGATGTCTTCTACAATTCAAAACATCCTCACTGGGGACATTTTGAAAGATTAACCATATCTAAGCTGCATTTAATTGGCAAACAAACTTTTAAAAAAACAAGTCTCACAGCTTAGTGTGGATCAATGCTAGAAGAGATTTCTAATATAGATACTGGTGGCTCAATATGTGAGATAACTTAGGAAACCCACACTTTCTGTTATCAACTAACAGATGAGCTGATGTGTTTAAAACTGTTTAAGTGTGAACACTCTTGTGTTTAAAATTAAAAATAATAAAGGTCAAGCTTAGTGTGCCTGGAGGAACTCATAGGAAACAGACTATCCATAGTAATGGAGGAATGAAGTGATAATATGCCATCTGAAATCTGCATTAGAAAAATCTCATCATTGCCAGTGACTTTTTACCATGCTAGAAATATGATCTCCTGCTAATTCAAGAAGAAATCCTTTTTGCTTTTTAACAGAAAGGAGCATTTGGGAGTTTGCTGCTGCGGCAGAAGTAGCATCTATTATTTCTGAATTTATCTCTGAGTTGCGTACGTTTAAATACTGCTTCTTACATAAAAAAAAAATTGTTTTGCAATAACTTTGAACATTTCAGTTTATACTCTCTGCTTATAAAAGACTTGACTGGGAATCCTGAATTCCTTTAGACAAAACGACATGGCTTCAACAGGGTCTGTGCTGTAGCCTGCAAACACAGGGTGATCAGAGCAGTGAAAGCTGTGCAACCGAGTTCTGTGGCAGAAGAAAGGCTCAAACCCCAGATCCTCATTCTCTTGCATTTAAATTCAGTGTAACAGTATGAAACGAGATGGGGACACTCCACTGGTGGTGTTTTAAATGGAAGAGGCTCCTGAAAAAATGCCTGCTTTCTACATCTGGACTGACCCAAAGGAAGGGTGATGGATGGAGCTCACCCCCTGAGGACATGCTCTAGTGGAGAGCTTTTGAAGACCTGGGACATGACTGCTGCACGCAGAGATGTTGGCAGGGCTGAGGTGTTAGTAGGGTTCAGCATCACCAAGGAGGAGTTTCCAGGACACTGTTTTTGGGTCTGGGCACCTCCCAGGCTAGGTGTACACATCTGGATCTGGTTCCTGCTCGCTCTGGTGAGCACAGGATTGGGCTCTCCCTGTCCTGACAAAGCAACACTGGGGCACTCCAGGACTCCCCAAAAGTGCTGCACTATGGAGTGTTCATGGTAGCGTGGCTCCTATTTCAGGAACAGGTACATTTTGCTCCAGTGAGAAGGTCTTAAATGCCACCTAGTGGGCTTCTTATCAGCATCCTCACAGACATTGCTGCTAGCGAGCAGGGATGCAGCAGTCATGGTCTAGAGATGCACGGGAAGCCAGGTAATAATCTGATATTTTAGCAGATGATGTAGATGGAAAAGGGGTTTGGGGTTCAGAAGCCCTTTGATGTGCCCTAACAATGACCAAAAAGTGCTTCACAGACCCCCAGCTCCTGTGCTACTTTACAGCAATAGCCGTGTGCCGAAAAGGAGCCATCCAAAAACGAGGAAGAAATCGGACAACAAAGTCTGGACCCTCATGTGCATCTGCCGTTATGGTGGTGCCTGTGCTCACAGCACTCCTTTAGTGAAAGGAGTACATAATCCACGTCCGTGAGTGCAGGGGGAGGCATATTATTGAACTAAGGGGGAGCCTGGAGGAACAGGCATTGTTAATTCCATTTTCTAGACATACAAAACCAGAGTTATCAGGTAAAGTGAGTGGTGTTATGCTGATTAATACTGCCTGACAATATCAGTTTAAAATACTTGACAATATCAGCCAGTGATGTGAATGGTGAAAAAACATTAGTTGGCTGAATAAGTGACTAATGAAACCATAACCCGTGGTCTTAGCTAAAGCTCAAGCTGTGGAACACACTCTGGTGTCACCGCTCTTTTCATAACTCTATTTCTGTGCGATCACCAAGAACACAGCATAGATAAATGTGACATAATGAAGGCAACTGTGCTACTTATTTGACTTAGGTGAGCACCCACAACCCCAAATGTGAACTCACATTTGACCATGATCATGTACACGTCGATGGTACAGATGGGGGGCTGGGGCAAACGCTCGCCCTTCTCCAAGACAGAGGAGATTTCACTGGCAGGGATCCCGTCGTATGGCTTGGACCCAAATGTCATCAGCTCCCAAACTGTCACACCTGCAGGGTGGGAAGAGAAGGCCGTGAGAGGGGCTTTGCACGGAGCCGGGGTGCTTGGTCTGGGCGCAGAGAGTTGGTGAGTTGGAGAGGGCTTTCCCAGAGGCACTGCACTGCCAGAGCCCCACCCAGGAAAAGCATTTTCTGCCATGACTTTGAAGAGAGACAAATTAATAAATCAGGTTGAAATCATCCTGATTTCCTTTTGGGGTTTTTCTGGATATTTTTTGGTCTTTCTTAATCTCAGCTAGTATCTCAGTGTTGAACATCCTACAAACTTCCCAGCCCCACAGAAAGGAAATGCAGGTTACCTTCTCCTGACTCCAACCCAGCAAGTGGTTTTAAAAATAGAATTTGTATTTTTGTTTCAAAACAATCTCTTTGGAGATGAGCAAGAGCAGTTTTTGAAAGAAGTATAAACCAGCTGCCTCAGTGTCATTTGACGACACACCACGTACTCTTGCGATGTAGTTGTTGTGATTGTCTGGTAGCTTAGGATACAAAACAAGATTCTGGATGCCAAGATACATAAATGGATTAAGAGGACCAAAGGCTGTACTTTTTCTAAAAGGACACAGGATCTGACCATCTGCATTTAATATTTTCCAGGAATATAAGAGCTCATGGAGTGGAAATTTTGGAATAAGTTGCTTTGAAAAGTTTCCTTTTTGCCCCTCTCTCTTTTAAGCTGGCTTATGAACTATACCAAATATAAAATGAATTCTCCAAGGAGGTTATCGCTTTGTTTCTCTTTTAGCATTGTCCTCTCAATTACCAGGACAGCACAGTTACACCGATTGACTCACTGACAGTGTGGCTGATGTGTTTAAGTCCTCCCTCTAGTTATGTGGCTTTTTTCTCAGCCCCGTTATAGTTCACATGAAGTTGCTGAGGAAAAGCATCAGCAGAGCTTCAGCAAATGGAGCAGAGTCTCCTACCTGCAGCCCCTTCCAGGCGAGGGCTCATCATCTGAAAGCACATTCTGCAAAACATCTTATACCTCACTAGCATGCAATTTCATGGGAAATTTACTTTATTGAATAGGTGATTTGGGTCCAATGTTTATGTTTAATCTCTCAGTCTTCTCATAATAGAAAGAAAAAAGCTCTGAGTAGAGCCACTAGCAAATCCTTCAATTTTCCAACCCATTTGCAATAATTATAACTGGTTTTAGACTCACCATAACTCCAGACGTCACTTTGATGAGTGTAAATCCGGTGCAAAATTGACTCCAAAGCCATCCATTTAATAGGAACCTAGGAAAATTCACAAATAAGCTTTAAGAGGCCGACATAAAATTTATCAACGATATTTACCACCAGGTGGTGTTTGAACCAATAGTTCGGTTGCAGAAGGGAAAAAACCCAACCATCAAACAACACGATTCTGTGATTCTGTGAACTGAGTGGTAGAGCAGGCAACTTTTGAGTCCCTTATTATTATTTTCATTTATTATGCTGAACCTGGGAACTTGTGAAATATTAGGCACATTAGAAATATGTCTTACAAATTAGTTTTACAATATTTTTAACAGTCAAATTTATTATTTTTTTAACCTTCTCCTATCATAACAGGACACAAATCCAATCTCGGGCTGTATGACAAAGACTGATCTGCACTCATATGGTTTCCATTTACAGTCTCTGCAATATTTGCAAGCAGCTTCTCTTTAATTTCTCAGCAGGACACATTCCCTCCATCAGCACGTAGTACAACACGAAGGCGTGTTTAACCAAGTCTGACAGGTCTTTCTTCTGCTATAAATATACAGCATTCCCTTTCTCTTCATAAACGGCACAGTGTTACTGGTGTTGGCCACACTGATGAATTCAGCCATGCTTTTATTTTTTGAATGTTTTTTAAATAATCTTGCTTTTTCCCAGACATTCTGGGTGGGAATTTCAAAAGCATTCGCTGCGCTGCTACCTCCGCTCCCACTGCAGTCCCACCGGCCTGACGCTGCTTCAGCTGATTTCAGAGGACTCCCACAGGCTTCAAAGGCAGCGTGCTGAGATGGCAGCTGAGCCTTTGAAACCCCACTCCCTCTTTTTCCCCTGTGTTTGAGGCTCGTGCGCAAACACGAGCACTGATGAACGCGCAGCGGTTCATTTCTCCGATGCGCTTTACCTTGCCCCCCTCAGCGTGATACTCCTTCTCGTCGGCGCCCAGCAGCTTTGCCAGCCCAAAGTCCGTGATTTTCACATGTTGAGGAGTCTTAACGAGGACGTTCCTGGCAGCAAGGTCACGGTGCACCAGGCGACGCTCCTCCAAATAGTTCATTCCCTGCAATACGACAGACCATGGGTCGGCACCACGTGCTTTGGGCTTGGACACACGAATGAGTTTTTGTCACCATCTCTGGAAGTGTTCAAAAAACGTGTGGATGTGTCACTTCAGGACATGGTTTAGGGGACATGGTGGCTTTGGGTTAATCGTTGGACTTGATGATCTTGAAGGTCCTTTCCAACCTTAATGATTCTGTGATTCTGTGAGTTACCAAGTGCCAGCTGCTCTGGAGTAACTACGCACACGACCATAAACTCGCGGTAACATATCCCCGCTTCAGAAAAAGATTTGCTGTTTTTGATTTACGTGATGCTTGTGGCAGGGTGAGGATGTGCGCTTGCACAATTACAAGGAGGAGTAACTATTACCCTCCAGGAACCTTTTTGTGGGTCCATGTGCCAGTGGAGTCACGGATAAAAAAGGGACAGTAGTGGGTATAGCAGGGGATGTGGTTCCTTTGGGATTTAGTTCAAGAAATGTAAAATTAGGATAGTACTTGCAAAGAAGGGGGCAAACCCTTCTTTCAGTTGCATTTGTGCAAACCCGGTGACTTCAGGAGAGCACAGTGCAGAATTTAACTATCACCTTCCATACACGCACAGGCCAACCCTACAGAGAATATGTAGATGCTAATGGCCTGTGAAAAGAGTCTAAACAAAAATAAATTAATCGTTTAAAGTTGCTGATTCTGCTCTCATTACAGCGTACTCTGCCCTCTCCCTGATAACAATAAGGCATCCCACTGCAAAGGTGAGAAAAGGAAATAAAATAAAAAAAAATCATTTTATGGCTGAACTCAGAGTTGCATCTGTTTTCAAGTCCTCTTTGAAAAAGCAAGTTCTTCCAGTTTCACTGCCTCCCATGATTAGACTGGGTTCGCCATAGCATACGTGCTTTTTTGGTACAACTGCCTCTCCTGGAAGAATACGACTAATTGTGCTGGCTTGAATTTTAAGGTATGAATCTAACAAACAGCTGCATTTCTGACCACAGAGATTATTCCCCTTTCCCTCAACTTCAGTCTCTTGGTGTATGGAATTAAAAAGTTCATGATTTCTAAGTTTCCTGCAAGATCCTTTCTAAAAACCACAATTATTCCCAGTCGATAGGTTTCTGCTAGCGGCAGCTTATGCACTTGTATTTTTATGAAGAGAGAAATAATAAAAAAAGTACTTCTAACCTACAAAGTTAACGCCAAAATGATCATGTTGATGTGATGACAGAGCACTGGAGGGAGTAATTCCCCTCCAGCCTCCACCCCCTTCCTAAGCCCACTGCTAACCTGGACCACCATCGAATCTTCTACCCAAGTCCCTCAGCACAACTTCACCCGTGCGCTGCTACTGTTGCCAAAACAAACCACCCAAACACACTGGCGCAATGCCACTACGAGCGTGCATTTAATTACACAACTGGATCTTTCGCGAGCAGAGCTTTTGAAACAAAAAAGCTTGAGCTGCTGACAGAAAACAGACTATCTTAAAAAAAAATACAATCACATAATCGAGCCCCATTAGGACGAAAAATTTCCTCAGAAACATGTCTTGCTGCAGGGACTTATTAAGACTCAAAGCTGCTGGAAGGCAGAATATCTGTTTTACACTAAGCTGTTTAAGACGCTGATAGCTAAAAGACTTGTGCACGTGCATAACTGTACACCAAAGTTGTGGAACTGCTCATCTAGAAAGTTCAGCAGATCTATAATTGTGTGCAGGCCTGGGATTTAAGCCATTTTTCATCATTAAGTGTGAGGCCAATGTGTTCAAAGAGTTACTTCACAGTGTTTCTGCATGTGGAGTGTCTATGCTCTGTCATAACATCTTGTTTAAAAGACAGGACTCCGTAACTCAGAGAAAGATAATGTTTATAGATGCAAAGAAAACTTAATTCAAAGCTGTGAAAACAGAAACAAGAATAAGCTTCAGAGGCAACTTGCCTCCTGCTGGTTAGTTACCAGACGAATATATTTGTTTCAATTTTTCCCCCCCCGCCAAAAGTACGTTTTTAAAGAGCCAGAGAATGTCCAAAAATCTGGCATGACTTTATCAGAGTAGTAACACCAGACACATTGGTGGGAAAAAGCCATACGTGTGATTTATGAGCACTTTGAGGAGAACTTCAGTGTGGAGCAGCACAAAGGAGTACGTTGAAGGTCAGGCAGCACTGGAGAGGGTAGAGTTTGCTATGGGGAAATGTTGAACCGTCACGAAAAAAATCAAACAGAAGCTAACAATTATGAATGGCAACTTTTCGGGCAAGTGATGCCCCAAGGATCAATTTGGGGACTGATTTTGCCATCTTAAAAATTAACAAGGAGGAGGAGGAGAAGGAGGAGGAGGGAAATGTGGCCTCCAGCTCATCCTCCAAAGGGACTGAAACCAGGACAGAGCAGTAATTGATTTTAAACAACAGAGAAAAAGAGTCAGAAAAAGGCAATTCACATCCCAGGTGGATGCATAAATTAAAATTCACTTGCTGTGGAGCACGCTGTAAAAAAAGTACACACACTGAGATGAAAAATGTGCTCTGTATACTTTTGGTGGATACATTTCTGAGGTCCTCAGCATGTTTCCTGAAAGCAAACCACGGCCAGGCGAGCCTGGGATGTATACAAGGTCTCAAGGGACCGATACGGCTGTAAGTGTGTGGTTAGCTTGCAGACCGTCATTCCCGAAATAAGCAGCGTTAAAGCAGCCGGGCTTTGCGGATACTGCCATCCCATACGACAAAACTCCAACGAACTGCAGCTATTTTTTTGCTGGTTTTGCTCCACTCTTCCATGCTTGCAAATGGCTAACCACCTCCCAAACACAGCATATTGCTGCTACGGGCTAGAGGCTGTACTTAGTCTCCTTCGCTGCTCTGCTCTTTGGCAAACAGTGCCGGGTATGATAATGAGTCTTTTAATTGGCACTATGGCCACTGCAATTAGATTACAGGCACCAACTTGGTGCATATAAATTACAGAACAGCCCTGGGGTGCCCGAATGTCTTTTGGCCACAGCCAGCCTGCACTACAACGGAGCTGGTATTTATTAATCAGCGGTTTCGATCCTCAGGTGTCAGAGATTTCAGCCTGAAAAATCAGGGTCATTCTCCAAGGCACACAAGGACAGCACCACCATTTGCCCTGTGGCACAGCCCAAAGAAATCCACTGATGGAAGCAGGACTTTGGTATGGCAATTGCCAAATTCTACTCCCTTCCCTGACCCAGCTTTGTTGCATCACATTATTGTTGCATTACAAGGTGTTTGGTTTGGACATAAATGCCTTGGTGATAATACTACGCTGTCTAGGAGCGTTTTGAAGGATACTTAAGTTTTGCATGGTAGCTTGAAAATGGTAAATTGTTTAAGACAAAGTAACCGCTTACTGTCATGTATAAGGTATCTAGGAACCATGTGGTAAAATAAGTAAGTAAGTAAACACATTACGCGCTGTCAGATCTTCGTGTTAGTCTGAGTTTTAGTGGATCTGATGGCATGCCGGTCCGCTTACCTTTGCAATCTGCACACACCAGTTGAGAAGGTATTGGGAGCCGATGTTGTCCTTGTGCTCTCGGATGTAATCAAGGAGGCAACCGTAAGGCATCAGCTGCGTGATGAGCTGAACAGTAGAGGTGAGGCAGATTCCCAACAAGCGGCACACATGAGGATTGTCAACACTAGCCATCACGTAAGCTTCCTGAGAAGAAAGGACAAAAAGCAATGTGAAACACTCCCTTTGGCATGACAGAAATGTTTGGAGGTAGTATAAAACAAAACAAGTTGGTCATTCAAGATGTTGGTAAAATACTATATGCAAACTCTGTGCCCTGTGTCACATACAAAATATTTGTATTTCCCACTCTGTGGACCAAGTTTTTTCCACTTGGTGGAAGGTTCAGATTTTGAACACTGAAGCATCACTGAGATGCCACAGAAGAGCCAGTCTCCCACTACTGATACACCAAGAAAACATGGGACATAAAATCCTAGGGAGAAAACACACAGACATAGGAGGAATTAATAAACTGAACATCAACTAGAAGCTAATGAGATTTCATCATTTTGAGCACCTAATTGCAAGGGCAACACATCTTATGAACATGTGTCATATACCTTTTTTCCCTCCACAGATCTTTTCACAAAACTGACTGGAAATCAGTGCTTTTGAGACCTCTGTTCCTCTGTCAAGGTTAGTACTAACCCAGAAAGTCAAAAGTTGTTACCTAGGATGGGACTGACAGTTTGACTTTTAGAGACAAGGCTTCTCTGACCATGTTGTTCTGCAGTCTGTGTCAAACGAAACAGGTTAATAATCAGTTCACCTCTTTAGAAGTGTGAATCCATGTCTGTCTTTAAGCAACACTGGTGAAAATATCACCCCCAATTGGAAAAGCTGTTTTAGATCCATATAGCAATGCAAATGATACCAGGAAGGTACTTACAATGTGGGAGCCTAAGCATAATAAACCCTTTGGTCAACTGGAATTTTGTGTTTAAGTTTCATAAATATGTGAAAAACTCTTCTTTCAAGCCTGGGTTCACCCTATGTAGCTTTAGGTACCTATCTAAGGTACCCAAGGTACCTCCTCTTCCTTTGCTCTTCTGTAGGAAGGAAGAGAACCCTTCAGAGGCTGGTGCAGTACACTCCAGACACACTGTTTACATCCTTTAACCTGACTTCACGGTTTTTGCATGCAAAAACTACTTACAGATTTGAATTTGAGATCGATATTTATACTGACATCCACTGTCAAGTGCAAGCTCAGAGAATGGACTCCAATAGGGGGAAAAAAATTAGAGCTCAAATTGTGGATTTTTTAAATTAACCTTGTGTCTGATTTACAGTATTTTACTTCTACACATTTTTAAAGCCATTTGATTGAAAATGAACACAATGAGAAATAAATGGGAATTTTTCTATGCAGTGAGGTTTTAAGTCAGCATCTTAACTCAGCATCTGAAGTAACACCAACATCCTTTGGCAATTCAACATTAGCCCCCCAAAGCCTAAAAGTCAGGCCACTATTGTGGCAAGGAAAGGAGCAAATCTGCACTTTCTAAGAGCTTAAGAAATGAAATACCATAGCACTTTACTCATCATCTCATAAGCTTTCCACAGATGTCACATAGCTGTGTAGCTGGTAAGAACTATTATTAAACAAAGTTATTAAAGCAATGACGTTCAAGAAATAAGCAACCCCAACACTTAAGCAATACTTTCTGGCCTTGGTATTGCTGTTTGACGTGCCAGCCTAAGCAAAACGTGATGTAATGCAGTTTTCTTCGGAGGTGCTAATTCTGCATTTGGTGTCCTTGTTTTGGAGCCTCTGGGATTAAAGTGGTCTGCAGGAAGACAGGTTAAAGATGAACTCTGTCAGAATTGGGTAAAGGCTCCTCAACCTACTCCAGGATGTGAGCAAGGCGTTGAAAAACAGCCCTCTGTCAAGGCTAATGCCAATTCTGTAGGCTGGCCCGAGGAAAGATAAAGCAAGAATACAATGGGCTACTCAATTATGTAGATATTTGTGCCAATGTTTTTTAGATAACCTTGCGAATCCGCGATACGATGCTCAGGTGTAAGCAGAGACCGAAACATGCTAAACCTCCCTAGGCTTCCAAACGGAGCCATCATACCAATGAAGGATGGCTGTTCCTTGCCTTGCTTCCTGCTGGGATTCAGATCCATATTGTATTCATTTCAGCAGCCGGGGGAAAAAATCTGCAGAGTCGGAGCTGTTCTCACTGCCCATCTGCCGCGCAGCCCGCGCAGGGCTGACCTGGGGGCTGAGAACTGGGATGCCGAAAGAGGGGGGTGGGTGTATGGGCCACACAGCTTTCGGAGAGCGTCCAAGCGTTGACGCTGCCTGTTACATTTGATACCGCAAAGTAAAATAGGCCACCGCCTCCTCGCAGGGAGCAGAAGGGAGCTATTGTGCAGTCGTGGGTCCCTCTAAGTAGCCCAAGACATTAAAGTGGGCCTTTGTTTCAACTGTTTATCTTGGAAATCTCTGCGGTACGCTCTGACCTGCTCCAAGTATGCTTGGTATTCAACAACAATCTTCTGAATTAGCCCTACCCTAATAAAGCCAGAGAGAGCTCGCCTGGATTATATGAGCTAAAGCTGCCGCGCTTGTTCTATACCTAGTGTGTTTCTGTAAGACAAATCATCTTTAATTGGACATTATTATCTCTGAGGTTTCAGTGACCTTGAAAAGTTGGTTATGTAGCAAAAATCTGTTTTGGGAGGAGCTTTTGGAGTCATCCCTCTGACTTCTTTCACTGGTTTTCTATTTTTTAAATTTTGCTCCAAAATATAGAATTAATTCCACCAACCGAATCATCTGAATAATGAACAGGACTGAAAAACGCAACGGCTTTTTGTTAAGCATCCTAATCCAATTGGAAAAGATAATGTGGGGATTTGATACATAAACTTCTTTGAAAAGAGAAAGTACTTCGATACTACTGAAGAGCACACAGTCCCTGCACCTACTGCTCCGTCGTGTGGATACCTTGATCTGCTGAAGGCAGACTGCAGTACTGTAGGCTTATTCGTTCACCCTTCCTTCAGTACACAGGAATTTTATGTTAAGTTAAGTCCAAAGCACCTTTTGCAAAGTCTGTGTTATGCTTCTTATCACCGTGAAGAGGGAAACGAGGGGCAGAGCTCAGGGCAGGCAGCTGAGCAGCATCTTTGCCAGACCCCCAACGCGGGGAAGGCCAGCGAAGGGAGGGACACAGCCTGCCTGCAGGCAGGTGAGGGGCAGGGACCAGGGCCCCGGGGGTCGGGGACCTGGGGAAGGGGCTGAAACTGGCCTGGAGTCTAACTAAAAAAAATATTAGGATGGATTTTGCTTTGTGTATGGATTTTGAGGTGGATCACCTATTCTTTTGCATTGCTCCAATACATGTATCAAATCATATGGTACATAGCACATGATCTGTTGAAGTAATGTATTGGAATAACACTGTTTATTTAGGGTGATTGGAAAAATCAGTGTGCTTTTATTATCATCAGTAGCACAGGTAGGTTTGTCCACAGTCATTCATCCTGATAATTCTCACTGTGAGATTTGGCCTTTTGTTAAGATCTTCACCAGCTTGAACCGTTTGAGATGAGCCTTCCTACCTGAGATGTCATTTGCTGTCCAAAGCTGGATTTTTTTTTTTTTAAATAAATTTCCAGGTAAAGTGGTTCAGTTCCTACCAAAATTTTAAAAATCCAGTTTACCCCATGGCTGAAAGACCACCACTTTCACACAAACAGGCTGTCCCAAGCTGTGGAGCTGCACTTCACAGGTCCATTTGGGTCGTACCAGGGATGTGTGCCCTGTCCCTGCAAACAAGCACTCGATAGATGAGCACCTGCCAAATCCAGACTTCCAACCTATGCTTTCTAGAGGCACACTCATGTGGCTATAGCAAGGAGAAGCTTAAAGACTTCACCTGTACCAAACACACTGTGTTGCTTGGGGAGTCCCTGGAGACCCTGGGCTGATCAGTCCTCCCAAGTGACCCAGCAGGCTCCAGCTCTGGGCTCGAAGGGCTGAACAGGACACACACACATCCACACACATCCCCCCCCCACCACCCCCTTTCTTGCTGCTGAGGTCTGAACCACAGCACGGGAAAGCTGAACTGAATGTGTAGCAAATATCCGAGTGCTCCTCTCCGCACTCAGCGTTTTTCTTTCCTCGTATATAAATATATATCCTTGGTGCTTTATATTGTATAGCTTCAGATCTAGCGACAGAGTTCAGATTTTTAGCTTTTCCAAGTTCAGAGAACTCTGTATTTAGGACTCTAGCTCACCCATTGTAAACTTGCATATTTATAAGCTCTTGAAACAGTGTCCCATAGACTTTTTTGCTGTTTTCTGAAGTGATGAGCTATATCCAAGCAAGAGAACAAAACTCCCATGCCTCTTTCAGAAACCGAGATCATTTCTTGCTGTTCATGGCAGAGAAATCAGACAGCTGGGATATTTTTTCCTTTTACATTTACAGCTAATTTAATCCTATGTAACCAAGCAACTAGATTATGACAATCTGCAATGTCAAGATTCAAAAATCACTTGTTATGTTGTTATTGGTTTTAGTTCTACTTCCATAATGGCAACGAACGCCGCAGTTCAAGGCCTGAAATGTCAGAATAAAGAAAACAGAATTAGCTGTAAATATATGGTCCTGACTGCTCCTTAGGTGCTACCCCAGAAGTATCACATCAGTATTTGGACTGCAAGCAAAAGGTTCATAAGGAGACACAAAAGCACTTCACAGACTAGACTGCAAAGCCCAGTACTTCTAGATGGAGAATGCAATTTGAGGTGCAAACTATATCTTCGCACCCAGAATCCTGAAATCCTGTTAGTTGTTACAGGGGAAAATCCACAGACTACTCACAACTTGACAAAACAAACATGAAAACTTACATCAAGTATTTCCTTGTTGGCTTTTGGTGATGTAGCTTCTCTCAACTCTTTAATAGCGACAGGAATTTTAACCTTCTCCCCTTCTGGGATCCAAAGCCCCTACCAAAAAGAAGTACAAAGAGTTACTCAGTCTCATATCTAACAGCTTAATTCTCACAATTACATATACATCTTCTGAGTAGACTTATATATTCTGACCAATGGGAAGACATGGCAGATAATGAAAATATCCCCCAAAAAAGTGTCTTGTGGGTGTTAACAGAATCCTGTTAATGGAATGAGTGGTATTTGTCTTTCAGTCACCTCTACTGTATTTTTTTGGAAAACCATGTTCATTACTGTCCCTGTACAAATAGCCCAAGAAATGCATAAAGAACAACTTTTGCGGATGGAAATCTAATTAATTAGCACACCACAGCAACTGCATGTGCAAAATCTTGCCACTTTCAATTTATAAATCATGGGATGAAAAGAATTGGCATTTTCTCATGAAAGCAAGATGGCATCTACACTGTACAAACAATCCAGCCCTAAACATATGCAGTGGCAGAGAGGTTTATGCCCGACTGGTTTAGTGCTCTACATCTATAGTGTCAGGAGGCCATTTAGGTGGCAGGTGAATGGCGTGGCACTGCGAGGACACTCTGCTAAAGTAGTATTTGACCCAAATGCCCAGCAAGGTAGGTGCACATTTTCAGAGGTCAATGGGATTTGTGCCCCTGAAGTTCCTAGCCACCGCTAGAAGCCTGCTTCAGAATGCAGAGCTTTATAAAGAGATATATGAATCTACAGTTTATATTTCAGTACTACTGACAAAGCCTGAAACACATATCCAGAATAAAAGGAGAAGCACAGAAAAGTGGAACTTGGTGAAGCAGAAACACAGAGGATAACAAACACCAAGAGAAAAAAATACCTTGTGGACCTACACAATTGAAGGTGTGTAGACACCTCCACACATCTGAGTCAGTTCTAATGAAAGAGTGAATGCCAATTATGAAAACAAGACTCCAGACCACACAGAAAAATGGCTTAGCACAGAGCTGACCAAAGTGCCTTTTTTTTTCCTAATATTCATTACAAGGTGTGTTTGGCTGTGGTAGTTTTTAAGTCAAGATCTTTGTCCTCCAGGTTCAGC
>NW_010521124.1:52436-62132 GCF_000687285.1 Phaethon lepturus
AACATCTTATGTAAAACTTGCCATGTTACCCAATTCATAACTCAACTAATGAAGATTGAGTCATCTCTATACCATTGAATATATGCATGCTATACAATCTAGTTTAAAAAAAAAATCTACACAATGACCGCAGCTCCCAGTTCATCCTTTGTTTGGGTGTCTTTTGAATGAGGGAGCAAGACGAAAAGGGGAAGAGAAACATGGTGATCTTACCTTATACACAGTGCCGAAAGCTCCAGAGCCTAAAACTTTGACCTTTTTAAATTCTGTTTCCTTTAAAATTCTCAGATGAGCCTGGTTTGGTGCCTCCCCGCTGGGCGTCAGGGGTTCGACAAGCTGGTGCAGGGAGAAGAAGATGTTAGAAGGATATACAGACTAGGAGGACAGCAAGCAGCACGCTTCAGGGAAGCAAATAAATCCTTCCTTTAAAATAATGAACATTTTACTTCACGTGCAGTTTATGGGAGGACAGGTCCACTCTGACTTGCAGCAATAAATATCTAGAGCCGCTCCAAATTTTAGAGGTAAAATCAATCACGGAGTGGTGACTGCCATTTTGAAGGAGAATGAAGGAATACTACTGTTCAAATGAAGGCTTTGACTTCAAAGCCTTAAAACACATGGCATGAAGAACAATGTAATTTCCACAGATTCTAGAGAAGTGGTTTTTTTTTTGAACTTGTGAATAAATTATAAAAATGTTTTAAATAATGGGCAAGAATCACCTGCAACCTTTCAGGTCTGCTCTTGTTTAACTGGAAGAAATTCCCATGGCACCAGTGGCTCCCCCAGGCCACAGGATTTACAAGCAGGAATTGAAACTCTGAGAATGATTCTTTTCTCGGTAAAAAAGGATGTGGTGAATTGACTATTGATGTTCTCAATATTTGACCCAAGCCTTATCGCAAATGGCATGGCAGTAATGCCCTCCAAACAGGATATTCAACACTTTTTTTATGCGCAAGTCAGCTTTTTCCCTTAGTGCTTTTTCTTTTTCCTTTCCTTTAAAAATAACCGTATTTAGCTAGATACAATCTGATTTTAGTGGGCCAGCAACCTTTCTGTTGTGATGAAATATCCTAATTTTGAAGAGTCCAGTGGGTACAATATGAGCTGAGCACAAACTGAAATCTACTACCACAACTGTAGAATACAGGAGTATGTAAAATATTAAGTGCATTAAAAAGCAGGACAGCTTTTTTAAAAGAATTTTAGCAGCTGACTCTGCAAAGCCAGCAAGCACAGAAGGAAGCTGTAACTGGGCTTTTAGCAGAATGCTAAATAAAATTTGCTAATTATTTACCAGGATTGGACTAGAAAGAGAAGGTAGCTGATCATAAAACAGCAGCTTTAATCCAGGATAATGAATTTTGCTATTTTATGTGTGAGGTACCCAGAGGGTGATGCTGTAACACACACATGGGGAAAACAAAAAGCAGTGTAGAAACCTTGTTCATGCCCAACAGGGTGAACCATTCACTTTGATGGCTTTGTGGGTTTTTTGGGCTAAAAACAAACCAAAGACAAGACACAAACACTTCCTCAATTCCTTTCCCTCCTCTCCTTTCTCTCTCATTTTTTTTTTCCTCAGGATCAGACATATGCCTGATTAAGGGAGTAAAATTTTCAAAAGCGTCCAAGTTGCCACAGCAGCCTCAAGGCGTGTCTGGAGGAAGAAACGATTTGAGGCTGAGGGTCAACGCAGCAAGATGGTATGGATCAGCCAACACACTGCACCTCATCTTGAAGATGTAGTTTTTTCCGAGTAGACAATCTCAATGATTTTCACTAGGTATCTAAATACCAGACATCTAAATCCCCTAAAGCTTTTTAAAATTATATCCAGAGGGATCAGACTTGAGATGAAGTGAGAAGGTGTTAGGTGCACACTGCGCAGCAGGTGCTGTGTTTGCCAACCCAAGGGCTTGTTGAGTAACAAGGCAGATGCACGGTGCTTTAATTCTCTGGTACGAGGAGGCCGGCACCCATTGCCCCAAATAAAGCAGCCGGCGTTGCAGCCGTGCCGGTGGCACTCACCTCCCTCTCCTGCAGCAGCCGGCGCAGGGTCCGCTTCCTGACGATATGGCGCCGCCGCAAGTAAAGGCCGATGCCCAAGCCGACCACCACCAGGCACAGGAGACCTCCGACAACACCAGCTGCGATAGATGGGATTTTGGAGCTGAAAGAGAAAAAAATGCTTAGGTGTAAGATTTAAAAAAAACCCCACTGAGGTTGCATGAAGCTTTTAGGTTTTGATCAAACGCACACTCTGGACATCCACGTATCTGACATTTCAGATATCTTGGGCATCTGTATTTCTCAGTTCCTCATCCTGTAACCTGCTCAAAGTCTTCACTCTTGTCTCAAACTCACAACTGGAGCTGATCCTCGTAGCTTAAGTGAGGGGATTTCTCCTCCCTCTGACAAACACACCAAGCACATGAGCATCAAATCTGTGATGCCTATATATGCCAGCCATGGGCAGCCTGCATCAGAAACACGAAGCACCTGGAGAGGAGGGGATATCAAGAAGGCATAGGCAGTTGTGATAGCAGCAATGAAGCTGACATCTCACCATTACTGGGAGGGTCATGCTGTAAAGGTGACAGTGAACTTCAGGTCATCAGCACTTCTCAAATACAAATGTCTGAGGCCAGGTAATGTGTGAACCATCCACGTTGTATGTACAGATTGCTGCCTCTTTTTTAAAGCCTGGGTCATTTCACATTTAAGTTAAAAAGAAAAACCTGTTTTCCAAGGTTACTTTTTGGTCTGTACTTAGAGATCTATCAGAACTCATCTAAGTTACCCCAGGGATTACTATTAAATAGAATCACTTTTTAACAGTAATTCTAGGCTGAATTTGTCTTGCCATAGCATGACTTTGTGGCCAGAAACTAAATCCCTCTTAGTCAGAGAAGCCTGTTTGCTTGTTGCATGACCTTGAAGTCATGAAGCCAAACAGTGCAATGTAAGATCTAGTGTGGAGAATGAATGTCCACCTGTGCACAGAGATGTACAGGGCTAGAAAAGACCCCCGGGGTCTCTGAGATGAATCCTCTGTAATGCAGGTAACCATTTCAATCCTAAACATATCTCTCTCTGCCACTAGCCCTTAATCCTTTCTTCTTCCAGCTCCTCTTTTTGCTCTCCAGTAAAAGGTCCCAGGCCTCACCTTGACAAACAAGCTAAGCAGAATGAGGTTTTGGAATCTTGTGCCTGTAGGAGTATTTCTCAGTTCTTTAAATAATTTTTATAGGTCAGAGCCTGCTCTAATCTGTCACTTCCCTGTACAGAGCTGAGGACTTAACTTTAGTCCCAGCCTTGCAGTGTCCAGTGTGGAAATGTAAACATGCATGCATTCTTTCCAGCTCTGTCGTTAGTTGTAGCAGATGAAATACTCACCCATTTGGACAGCCTTCAAGACCTGGCCCTTTGCACCTGTAAAAACAAATGAACATTACAAACATATTAGCTCTGGCATACATACTTCTGTAATTCCAACTAAGAAGAGTGCTACTGATTGAAAAGTTTATGTTTCAGAGCCGTCCAAGTATTAACACAGGAATTTATAATACTCATACACTCTATTAAATATCAGTCAATGGCCTTGCTCCAAAATTTTTTATCTAGAGGCATAGTTATGCTGCATACTCAGTTTAAAGAGTATTTTTACTTTATTTTTACTTTACTAGAAACAACTTTCTATCATGTGGTAGAAGGGGGGAGGACATAGATATACAAAATTCAAATGGACCTGGATTCCCTGGCTCTGCGTGGACATCTGTGTTGTTAGCGCAGAAGCTCTCCCCTGCACAACGGCAGAAAGCCACATGGAAACATGTCACTGCAGACCCTCCTGCATAATCCTTGTTTCCTCACAAGTAAAAAAATTCCAACTTCCAGACTTTCTATTGCAATAGAAAACTTGGGTAGCAGATATACATTCCCATCAGAAAACAGGATTTGACAGCACTCGCTTTGGCTACAGTCTGTTGGTATGTGTCCATGATACTTTTCTTTCAGAATCTAAGGTCTTATGTTACTGGTAATGTAAAGAGGTATGACGCTTATCCAAAGAGCCAGAAACTCTACTAGCAAGTCATTCACCCTCCAGTTGAGTTTAAAATGCCTGAAATTAATTTTGGCAGCCCAAGGCAAAAAACAACACGGATGAAAACACAGTGACTGCATTCACTTGATGGTCTAACAGGTATGAGAGGCACCATGCGTTCCCTAAGTGCTGTTGGGCTATAAGATGTATGCTCTTCATGGGAACTGTGGTCGTTGTGGTGTCTGCCAAGGAAAGAGAGCATTACAGAGAGGGTTACATCACCTCTGAAAAACAGAGCACAGCAAGGAGAAAAGTCCAGTTTGTGGTATCCGCTCCCTGCGCTGACTTAAAGAAAATGGATCATTGCAAAACAACTCCAGAGGAGGTCAAGTAGGGGGTAAGGAGTGAGCCTGTGCTGGGAAAACTGCTCTGAATTCCCTCTCCCCAAGAGGAAAAACCAAAAAAATTTCAAAATGGCAGGTGGAGTTGCAGTTCTTATCTCATAACTTGATCTAGGTCTGGGGGAGGAAGAGGTGGAGCAACTACTCGTTTTATTGGGTTTTTGTTTGTTTGTTTGTTTTCATTACTCTGATCTTCCCTTGTGCACTTGCCTTGTTTCTGGGCCAACACAGTGCTCCAAAGACCCAGCATCTGGAAGGTCTTGTGAGTTCACTGGGCTCCCATGCAAGAATGTGCATCCCAGTGTCCTGGACATGCTGGAAGTGCTGTGCATACTGGTTCCCGGATCCCAGCCGCCCAGCTTTGTTAGTATTCCCTGTCTGCCTACAGCTTGGTTTGTTTGCTCAGTTGTGTAAGTAAGCAGAGAGAGGCTGCATGTGCAGAGCAGAACCACCAGCTTGCTTACAGTCACAGGAGACGTATCTGACTTTGCACCAGGCTTTACTCTTCAGGCGCTCAACAGAAAACAGATCTCAGACTCCAGACCTCATCCTACCACGCTCTACTACCCAGATCTGAATTTCTGTATGCTAATGCAACAAAGCCTGTGCAGCTTCTCCTGATAAAGATGTGAAAACAAAAGACCTCACATTATTTCAGCATGCGACTGTGGTCCCTCAAATTATGTCTTCCTAAAAATACCTATTTGCCATGCTACTTTATGATGGCAAGTCCTCCAATGAGCTTCCTAACAGCAAAAAAAAATTGGCTGAGGGGACAGTATCTATCCTCTGAGGAATGACCAACCAGTTATTTTCCTACACCAGAAAGTAGAAGCAGGAGAGGTGTAGATTTTCGTCTGTCCCCTTCTTTTTTAAAATTATTTCCCACACAAATCCATCAATATGAAGTCCAGTGGGATAAAGTAAAAAGGTGTTTGGGAAGAAAATGACAGATCAGCTTGTGCTTTTCAAATCCCACATGAATTTTTTTAATTTCACAAGTCAAAGGAGAAACAAAGTCTATGACAAATATCCATCCAGGACTAAATATAACAATCTTTCGTAATGTGAAATTTTATGATGACACCCAACATAGGTAACCCAGGTTTTATGGAATCCAAACAATCACTTTTTCCATTCCTGAATAGTTTTTCTTCTGCTTACAGAAACCAAAATGAGAAATGTGACCTTCTGTTATGAACTGTCACAAGATCTTATGCATATATCAGATGGAAACTAGCAGCAGTTGTAGTCTCTGAAATATTTCTCTACTTATTGGAAAATCCGTGCTGTGTACAAGTCCCTGAAAACTATTGCATCCTGAACTGAGCATTTCATCTGTCTACGTAAATATTGCTCATCCCAGTGCGGACACATTTATTTCTCAAATCCATCAAGATTTTAACAACTTTCCCCTCGACCCATAGCTCCTAATTTGATATAATACGGCCAGGTTGCTATGATTTATGACTTTTCAGAGGGAACTCACACTATAACACCTTAAGTTACTTCACAGTCATAAAAGAAATGGAAAACCATTGGGCTTTTTAAAGCCTCACAAGAACTTTCCTCTGCCCTTTCTTTCTCATTAACCTTCAGAGTGTGACAAAGGTGTCACATTTGTGCTGTGCTGCCGCAACCTTCCCTCTTGGACCCCCTGACTGCTTTCTCACCCCTGTCTAAAATCCCCTGGTATTTCACATGAAGACTGGGGAGACATATAGTGTTGGTAGCGCCTGCGGAGGCAGGACACGTCAGCCAGTGCTATTAATTACAGTGGTGGCTTCTCTCCCTCTTGCTCTTCAACCCCGGTGGCTGTGGCTGAATTTAATTCCCGTACTCTGGGAGAGTGGCAAGGGAAAACCAAATCCTTTAACGCCGAGCAGATTAATGAAGCTGGTGTGTGTCATTAGTTGCTGGAGGTATAAATGGGGTAATTCCAGGGCTTTTGGGATGTCATTCTCTTTATTGGAGTGTATTTTGTCAGCTGTAGTAAAAGCAAAAGTAAGCTTTTTGTACAAAATCCCCAAGCAGGGAAAATGGGAGAGAAAGGGTCTTTTGGGCTGAGCAGGAGAAAGCTACCTCCCTTCTGTTTTCTAATGAAGGCTGAACAAATGACTCAGCAAAGAAAATTAGTCTAGATGGGATTCTTCACAGCAATACAAATGAAGCGATGCACTACCAGCAAGCACACCTAAAGTGAAAACCCAAAATTCGTGACAAAGCTCAGTTGGGAAGAGAAGTCTTCTTTACTTGCAGCTTCTTCAAATAAGGAAAACAGAGCCAGGTCCTAGAAACCCTTACTTGCATGACTACTGAAGTCAGCGCACTTAATCATGCTGATAAGATTTTGTGGGCTCTAGCTGTGAAATTGGACAGGGACAGAAACAAAGTTGTTGTTTCTTGTCATGCAGAAATTGCTGAGACTGTGGTTTCTAAGGATGCAAAAACTTTGCAAGACATATGTTTTTCCACCCACTGCTGTACAGATCCCACTCCCGCAGTACGACAAGGGAAAGGCGTGAAGAGAAATGGCATTACTGATTGCCTTCATGGGACAATGCTGCGCCAGACTGCACGTTCCCATGTTACGCCTCTGACACTGGCTCTCTACCCGGCAATGCCATTGGCCACGGATGTCCCATCTGTAAAGCAAAAATACTAACACTATCTTCTTGTAGCTCTTTTGAGTTCTTCAAGGATACAGCCTATTTCTTCTGCCACATTTGGGCAGCAACTCGAAAAGGGCCATTGAGCAAACAGCCCAGTTCTTTCACGTAAGAGATGAAATTGATACTACTTTTTATGTTCTGCTGTAATAATACAGTGCCAAATACACCAAGCCATATGTTGGGTACCCCTAATTTTAAAAAACATGCCCTTAGCCTACCCCATCACCTGCCAGACTGCTGTGGTACACCCATCCAGTGCTAAAGCCAGGCAGGAATTGACTTTTCTGATGAAATCTGCTCTGGGGACTTGTATGTGCACAAAGAGACACCACGTGGCTTGTCATTATGTCGATGTCTGGCAGATTACATTCTCCAAGTTTGCATTCAAGTCTACTGTTTGATCTCGCTATCGAGGCCGCACAGCGGAAAGCCTTGTTCAGATGTGGTTACCCATTACGCTGCTCCCAGTGATCACCTGCATTTCCATGTGGCCAGTTAGAAGAAAGATATTGGGTCACCGTGGCCAGTTTGTATCAGTAAGGACTATTGAGGTCATTAATAAAGAGCAAAGTTATTAAGGTCCCTTTTCAACGGAGATCATTTGTTCTCAGGAGTGTGATGGGAAGCCCTGATAAGCCTTGCCTGCGACTGTAACAAAACATGGGGCATTGCTGCAAATCATGGCAAACCTACATGGCTGTTATGGCTACCATCTGAAAACCAGAGCACTGAATTCACTAGGAGCACTAGGAAGTGCCGTCACTTATGGTTTTAACCCTTCATCTTCTTTTCTCCATGAAGGTGGGGGTCTGGGCATCCTTCTCTTGAATGACCTGGCAGTTGAATTAGCCAAATGTGCAATGGGATGATGGCTGGTCTGCATGTAGTTGGAGGACAGTGTTGCAACTTCTCTCTTGCAACGCATATTACAGGCATATTACAGAAGAATTTTGGACTGGACAGACCTGCAGGGTACAGGGCAGGGACCTTTGAAGGAAAAGACACCAAATGTGGGCTGTTTTTTTGCTCTGAAAGCATCACAGTCCAACAACCAAGTCTAAAACGCTAAAAGCTTACTGCACATCTCATGTGCTTTGCAGGTTGGAAACCAGGAGGCAGCTGTAGCCCTGTTACTTCTTGTCATGTAAGTTAAGTACAGTTGAATTCACAGCTCATCACAGGTGGTGGTTTAAGCCTGCCCCCAAATGAGGACAAAAACAGTTCACGCAGATTTGGTCTATTGTGAAGCTCATTAATAAAGCCACGCTCAGGAGGCAAGCAAGGCTTTAAACTCGGACCAGGTGCTAGCATATGGAAAGAAGGAAAGAAAGAAAATCACTGTGGTACCCCACTGGGGTTTGTTTCCCTCCTAAAAAATCAAAGGTACAGAGAAAAACGGGGCCTGGGAGCCCAGCATCCACCAGATGTCACTGATGTTCCTCCCAAAAAACAGAGGACCCAGCACCAAGCCAGGTGGTAAAAAAATCAAGGTACATCACTGGTGGGTGAGTTCTGTAAAATTCCAGGAAGTTTCCTATTTAAATCAACAAACAAACCTGTTTCAAACCCCCTAAAACATTTCCTTTTTTCTTCCCTTCTGTGTAAAGATGAAGTGGCACTGAACTTTCCCTATTTACAAAGCCCGCTGTGCTCTGATGACATTACCTGTGTACTCCTGACCTCTCTCGCTCCATGCTATTTCTTCTCCGTGGTTTGAAACGGGACTGTCAGGAAGAGAAAGAGCTCGAGACGAGCTGTTCCCCTATTTCTTTTTCCCCCTGCCTCCATGCAGCCTGAGTACATTACTCACCCCCGGGTACAGTTTGGATGGCAGAGCTGGCAAACAGCATTCCCGTCGGCATATTTCCAGACCAGGGTGTCATTCTCGCCCAGAACACCCGCTGGGCAGGATTTCACGCAGTGGGGGCCGTCTATAAAATGGGCACACTTCATGCAATTGTCAGGGCCCTGCAAAGAGAAACAGCTTGTTTATGGTGTCCTTACGTCAGCTTATTCAGAAGGAAATTCGGAAGATACATCTAAATGCTTTCCATTGCTGGAAGTTTTCAGCATCATCTGGTTTTATTACCTTGCTACCTAATATTCTTGCAAGTATTTGCTCTTGTAGGATGGACCACACAAAAGGTAGTACCTGATGTTTAAAGTTAATATCTTCTTGAGTTTCAGTGTTGCTGCTTTATTTCCCCTGCCTTCTGCCTGTTTGGAAAGTTTGCATTGTTCATTTAAAATGGGGAATAATTTAATGATGCCTTGATAAGGCATAAGCTGAAAAGCAGAGGGCCCGGCTGTTGCCTCATGCAATCTACCAGCACACGATTTAAAATGATGGAGCTGGAGCTGCTGTCAGCTCCCTGAAGGACTGGCCTCAAATCACTATTTTCCTGGTTTCTCGGTGCAGATTCTTTGCTCTGTCAGGGAGAAGCAGGGGATTAGGAAGTAACCCAAGGAGTCCATGTGTTTTTTTTACTTTGAAAAGCACTTAGTTTGT
This sequence comes from Phaethon lepturus, assembly GCF_000687285.1. Lineage (NCBI taxonomy): Eukaryota > Metazoa > Chordata > Aves > Phaethontiformes > Phaethontidae > Phaethon > Phaethon lepturus. The sequence goes on from NW_010521124.1 coordinate 62,073, forward strand.
GTTTAAAGGCATTGCCTTTGGCAGAACTGCTTTTATTCAGGCTATAACAGCGCCAGGAAT